>NC_068938.1:218406826-218706826 GCF_016801865.2 Culex pipiens pallens | reverse complement strand
AGAGTAACTTTTTTCCATATCTTTACCTACCTATCAAAAATTTCTTCTCAAAATACAGATTTTTGAACATTTACAAACCATTTCTTGTAAGACCACCCTTAAAATGTTAAAGGTAACTTGTATGGACGAATGAACGATGACTTAAGTATCTTATTTTGATAGCTAGAAGGCATTTTAATTTGAATATTCTTAGTAAAATTCGATGATATTTTATTTTTTTTAAACGAATTTATCATTTGAATACCTTAAATTTCAACAAAATCTTTTCCATCATTAGCCCTACTTCCCACCTCCCACCGGGCATGGATGCACTTTCCCAACCCCATGAAGTCTGCCGCATGGGTTGTGCGCCAGGTTGGGCGTTTGAAAAATCACTCCAACGAAGCGTAAACTTTCCGGAGGTTTCGTGGCGGTGTGATTGGACAGAGAGGAATCACGGGTTTGGCAGATGGGACGTCTGGTGGGACGACGTTGGGTCAAATCGATGCGTGTTTGGATCCGTCGGTTGGAAAAGTGCCATTTTCACTCACACACACACCGCCGGTGTCAAATATTGACTGGGCTCGGGCCGGGCTCACAATGCAATTAGGTTCGTTGCTGTAGAAAGTGAACGTTTAAAGGTAGGTTTGTTTGTTAATTTTTGGTCTGAGGGAAAATAAAAAATAGTTCAGGTCACAGTTCCGGGTCAAGTGTCTCTAACCTCTGTCAACTTTCCAGTGTTTATGGGTCTATTAGTGTCTCGTTTTTCCGGCATGTTCCGATGTCGGTGACTAGAGAATGCCATGTTTATATTATGTCCTGCCCTACTTCAGCCGGTTCTGAAGAAGCAGAGAAGAAGATTTTATGCCCAACAAGGTTAACAGTAGTGCAGTGTTTGCTTGTTTGAACTGCATGGTGGCATTCTACAATAGGGTTGCCAGCTTGAAGGTCTTCTTTTTTGAAAATTAATTTTTATTTGAACTTAAAGTTTGTTAGAGACATAATTTCAAACGGAAAACCGGCAAAACAGTCTGATGACCCTATCCCATGCCAAAGTGTGAAAATTAATTGCTCTAAGTTGATAACGCTATTTGCAATGTGGGAGACAGCACTTTCTCTTGCACGTACCTACTAGCTGGTAAGCTGCATCGATACGATGGCATGCGGCAGCGGAAGGAACGAGATGCTAGCACAAGGAAAAACAGCAACGTGTGAATAAGCTGCTGCTCCAGTCGGGCCTGTAGAGTTTTTCTTCAGTACTCGGGTTGGAAACACAGTTAGTTTTTTTAAATATTTTTTTATTACACTTATTTACTGTGAAATTTAAATCAAATTTTCAAATATTTGTAATGTTATTTAAATTGTGAATGTCGCTTTGATTGACAAATGCATCTGACTTAATTTTTTTTAAACTTTTTTTCTGTTGGTTTCCTCATGAAATTTTACACATTTTTTTATTAAACAAAGTTTTCCTTCATGGGTCCAACAAAAAAAAGATTTTGAATCACTAGCGTGCACAGGGTGGGGCAACATGGGGCAGTTGCCCCACTATCCTCAGAAATTTGTTTTAAAAGTGCTAAGGGGGTGTCCATAAACGACGAAATTTTCAAAACGCTCGTATTGTTGCCCCACCTTCCATGAGGATCTGGGCACGCTAGTGTTTTGAATCATACGAGCTTTCGAACAAAAAACTTCACATATTTTTTGTTAAAATGAACCTTCTTGTAACTTGAAATATCCACTTCAAAGATTCAATTTGTATATGTATATTGCTTGCTTTCAATCTATTTTCAAAACCAGTATTCATTGAAAAGTGCAAATCAGTACAAATCGGTACTGATACATCAATTTATGTGTTTTGAATGTAGTTTTGTTGAAATTCTTATTTTCCGTCTATTATTTTTTAAGAGGCGTTCCGCTTATTATTCTTTTTGGAAGCATATTAACAAAAAAATATCCTTTCGAAACAAATGAGAAAAACATAAATTATTTGTATTGAAACGATTAAAAATTAAACATTCACAAATGCAACAATAGTTTCCGAGACATCGTCATTTGCAAATTATAAGCTTTTTAGGTGACTAACTGCCCGGGTTGAAGGAAAATTCATAGCATTTTAAAAATATGTTTTTCAGGGTGCTTTCTTTTCTAATTTCAAAATGCAAAAAAAAAAAACAAAAGAAACGAAAAGAAATTGAAAATGTATGCCAGAAAAATTTGAGATTTTTTATCGATTGCAAATTCGAATTTGCTTTGATAAATAATGTTTTATAATTTTTATGTTCAGATAAATATATATTTTCAAAAAATCATATAACAGAAATTTTAGAATATTCAAAACTACGGGATCTATCGATATAATTTTTTATTCATCCCCTAAAGTACAGTCTACCAAATAATTTACAACAAAGTTTGACTATTCACATCAGACAATAAGATTTTTTTGTTGGATTGGGTCCGTAAGTTTGACAATTTAGGTATAAGAAGACAACAACTTCCTTAGTTTCTGTGCACCCTTAAGTGAAAAAAAATATTAAAAACATCGTTTTTTCATGTTTCCGGAAAGCTCTAATCTTTTGCCGAAGACACCAAATCGATCAGAAAATCCCTTCTCAATATATAAAATTTCATATATTCACATACTCATTTACACAGAAACAAAAATCATGGTAATATTACATCTTTTATGTCAGACAAAATGTGTAATTTAACCTCTGAAAATGTGTAATTTTACCACTTTTCTGTTCTATTGTTGCTTTTTCAGTCTGAATTGAGGTAAAATTACATCATAAAAGAGGTAATATTCAACCTTACATAATTACACCATCCAAATTTACACATTTTTTTACTGTGTAGTAATGATGCAAAGTGACTTCTTTTGACAATGGGATTCATGGATACTAAACAGTTTTAATTCAAATAAAAAGATATGCAGAAAAACATAAAAAGAGTACAGTTTAGACGTTTATGCTATTATTTTTTTAAATTTATATTCTTCCAAACCAATTTGAATTAATGTTCAATATAAATATGCATTTTATTTTAAAAATGATGGTTTAACATTTCTGCATCGATTGAAAGAATTTTTTTTTAAAGATTTGTTCAATTTTAATTCGGAAAAAATAATAATTTAAATTTTAAAATATTTTCATGTTTTTTAATGTAAAAAAAACTTTTAATGATTAAAGTTTGATTTAAGTACTTTTTATTTAACCAAATTAAAAAAAAATTGCTTCGTCATGCTAGTTTGGTCCTTCTTATCTCGGGATAGAGAAATACACTCACAAAGTTTGACATTTTGCTATGCAAAATTGGGAGCCTTGATCGACTCTTACTGAAGTGAGTAAATATCTTCATGAAACTTTCAGGAGTGAATGGAAATCATCTTTTAGTGGATTCAATAAATGCTCTGCATTATAAAATCTTGAGATTTTCTACATCTAAATAACATCTTTTCACTTAATAAGTTTGAATAGCTTTTAATTACACTTATTAATTTTTTTATGATTAATTTTATAAAAAACTTTTTTTCTTTTCAAAATATGTCCCAAAATCATCGTATTCTTGACAAAAATGGCCATAATAACAATCGATGGGCAAATTTTTGGACTGATTTAATAATAAAAATTGAATTTTATTATTCTAGCCCACAAATATTTTTGCGATAATTTTTAAATTTATCGTGTAAAAGAGAGGTCCAAGAGAGGTCATTTAGAGTATTTTTTTTTCTACGAAAAACTTTATTTCTGTAGTTTTATGTTTTTCTTGTTTCATTTTTAGTATTTTTATTTGCAATAATCTTGTTTAGTTTATGTTTGTTTCTGCTAGAAAAATAAATAAAATAAGCCATGGCCTTAACATTTGATTGAAAAAAGTATTTTAAAGTCCATTTTACACCTGCCCAGTTGTTTTGAAACCATTAGTTTAAAAATATTGATAGTATTGACGATTTTTTTTTCGCCGAAAAAAAAACATGTGGAATTCTAAAAAAATTGAAAATATTTTTTGTTTGTTTCCATACATGCTAAATATGATTTCAAACGCAGAACAATGCATTTCTAATTGTTTCAGTTGGTTAGACTTCTATTTCCTTTAAAACTTTAGAAGTTTTTTGATAACATATTTTTTGCCCTCTGATTTTTCAAACCGATTCTGAAGGGAGGGTGACATAAACTTTGAAAAATATTTGCAACGGCCTTATTTTTATTCAAAATGCTCCCTCATTTTTTATCTTAAAAAATATTTCTTAAGGGTTGCATGAAATTTGCAATCGGGGAAGTGTTTCATTTTTTTTAATAAAGTACATTTATTTTATGTGTAACTTAAGGTTTAGTTTGTGTAAAAACAAAAATGTGTTTTTTAAAGTAAAGTTGCATAGATTATGTTCTCAGCTGTCAAAGAACTGAAATTCATAAACAAAATTAAATGTATATCAATTAACTTACAATTTTCAACTAACATCATCGCGTTACACAAGGTTACAGAAACACAGGAATCTTAGTGAAATTATCCAATCATTCGTTTAACATTAATTTCAAAAATATAGTCAGCCCTTAGACAGATCAATATCTGTGTTTTGATACTAAAGTAAAAGTTAAAAATAATCAATAATTAACACTGTCATCACATTGAAAAGACTTTCAAAACACATTTGCTAATTACTCAATTTTCTTAGTGTCACAGCAGTTTGCCCTCCACTTTGACGACTGCTGCACTGCAGGAGTTCCTCCAAGTCTGGTGAAATCTTGCCTTCCTGCTGTACTTCCTGCTGCAACATGCCGTAGCAGCGTCGCGTTATGAATAATGAATTCATGTGTGCGTTTCCAGGACCCTGACTGTCAGGGATGCCAGATGATTTTTTAAAATGTCTGTGAAAAAGTCTGTGTATGTCTGTGTCTTTGTCTAAAATTCAAATAAATCAATTTACAGTCATAGAAATCTATCAAAAATTGTGTTTTTAAGCATTTGAAGACTAACGAAATAAGTTTCGATTGATATTTTAACAAAATAACAATTTAATGAAGTTCTTAAAAAGTCTGTGTACCTCAAAAAATGTCTGACACGAGCTCAAATGTCTGTGAAACACAGACAAATCTGTGTATCTGGCATCCCTGCTGACTGTTGTCACTTCCTCCCACCCCACCCTGCCACCCTTGAAAACAGAAGCCTCTTCAACACTCTCTCTTGCTTGCAACAGTGTCGCCGTTCGTGTGCACAACAAAACACTCGTCGAGCGAAGCAAAACTTTGTTTTTATGGGTGTTGTTGTTGCAACTTGCAGCACTTTAGACTTTAGCACTGGATGGGGTGGGGGCAGGTCAACTTGCCAAGTGGCTCGCACTTGAAAGCGATTTAAAAAGTGTGCACGTGGCGATACGCTGCTGGTGGTGGGCCACGTGGCACCTCGGAAGCAAAACACTCGGACTAATGTTTGTGTAACATGGGATGGAGAGGGGAGTAGGAAGGACAATTTCTTGAAAAATCGGAAACGATATGGTAAATTGTCATGCTTTGCTGATGTGATTGATGCGTGGAGAGGATTTGATAAATGGAAGACTTTTAAGGCCGATATCGAGCGTGAAGAGTCAAGAAGAAGAGTGAGCCATCAGTCATGGATGATTGTTTTGAGGGTGCTCTGGGTTGACATCAAGTTGAATAGAAGATCTTGACGGCGAAAATATTGTAATGGATTTAAATATTCTTCGCAGTCGTAGGGCAACTCATCAGATTTTGATTTTCAATTCCAAAGCAATTTCCTGAAATTCCACCTCCAAGTTGTGCTTTCCCTAACGATACACATCTGGCTTACCGTAATTAAATACGAGCTGAAATTCGATTTGGTTGCCCGAAACCAAGCTGCGGTAGATCTGCTCCTTTTCCTTTCCCAAACATCTTCAAACCAGGGCATTCCAAATGGAATCTAAAGTTGAAACATCCCCAAAAAGCTCCGCTTTTCTCCCTCCATTATGTGGTCTGTGTGCGATAAACTTTCCAGATCTGCTGATGCGGCAGCACCAGGAAGAAAGTAATCTTTTTCACACATGAAAGCCATTTTTACTAAAGAGCATGCAAAAGAAAGAAAAAAGCTCCAACTTTGGCTAAGAAATGAGCTCCACTATTATACATTTGCGCACTCACACAAACAGTCAGACATTCGTTGAGGTGAAAAGTTTTGTTCGGGCTCGGCAAAAACTTTCGTGCGAAAAATGTCTGACAAGATGGAAAGTTTTGCCACCCAAAAGTGCGGTTTTCCCTCTCACAAACGACACCACAACCCTGATGATGATGATGATCGGGAAGAGAGTTCTTAAAAAGTCTTTCCTTTTTAGAGGTATTTTTTTTTTGTGTGTGCTTTCGAAAAGTACACAAAAAGTGCGATCCGGCTTGGTGGTAGTTCATTTGTGGAACGAACAAGTTCCTCTGACGGTATTCATCGAGTATAACTGGAGCGTGATTGGAAGTGGAAGTTGCTCCTTTTTTATGGTGAATATGAATCTGTTCTGGTGCTGCAATCGGATGTTGGGTATGGAGAGCTTTCGAGAAAGTTTTACGAGAAGATGCTCGGCAAATTTCTGACGTTTTTCTTTTTAATTTTTAGTAAAACAAGCTATAATCATTCTAAGAGGATCTTCGTGAACTTGTGGCAAGAACATCAGATATTTTAATGCTGACTGATTTAATTGTTGAAAGTTTCTTTGTCTTTCTTGAAGACACTTCAACAGACACAACCCTCACTAAGAATGTCAAATTTAGACTAAAAGGATTTCGGCTGTCAATCAGTGCTTTCCCGACACAGAAAAACGAATCGATCAGCCCTTGTCGTTTGGTTATGAATCACGTCCATGATTTATCATTTCTCCCAAGGATTTCGTCACAATTTCGAAATCCATTCGGAAATTCCCATCGCCGCCGGAACGACTGTGCGAATGATTGATGACGCAGCAAAACAGGGTCCTTTCTCTTGTTTGGGGAACAAAAACGAACAAAAATGTGGAAGGAGTTGAGAGCAGCAAAAAAGTTCACACACTTTTTTCAATAAACATTACAGTTGATCCGGCAGCCACCACCCACCCAACCACCCATGTTCAATTGGAAGCAACACGAACCGTTTTTCATTAATATTCATGAACGAGCAAAGAGAGAGAGAGAGATGGTGTATCATAGTCCGAAAACGAAAAGCGCCGTTCGATGTGTCACACCCGAGAGGATTGGGAAAATTCGCCGTCAGTTGGAGCGGAAGCCAATTGTACAATTTTTCGGTAGGACAGCGCCAAATGTCACCGGAGGGAGTCACCGAGGGTGGTGGGAAGGCCGTGAGCCAAATGGAAGATGAATGGTTCACCTAAAGGGGTGGTTCTGATGTTTCGATTTATTTGTGATAAATTACGAGCGATAAGAGGAATGGGGACGTATGTTGTGTGAAATAAATGAATAATTTCACTCCATTTCTTCTTGAAAAATAATTCGCAAGATTGTTTTGATGCCTTGCAAAATTCAACTTCGGATAATCGAATCATGAAAAAATGTCCATGCCCTTTTATGTCGAGCTTAGGTATGACCCCTTATATAGTTTAAAATTATTCAAAAGGGATTTTGAATTTTAAAATCTAAGATAAATGTCAAAATTGCGGTTTTGAAATATCTAAAAAATGCATTTTGAAATTAAATGGTCAATTAACTATTCCAATCATACTAAAATGGGATTGCAGAACTTGGATTTTATGTTTATAGTTAAAAAAAAACCCACTCGTGTTCGTGATTCAATTATCCGAAGTCTCATGCAAAACATCGGGTAATCGTACTTCAGCTTATCGAATCTTCTGATAATCACGTCTTGACTGTACACATTACATTTTGTGAAATTAATCAAATTGTTCATAGAATAAATTACCAACAATAAATTAATTGAAAAATTCATATTGAGTTACCAACCGCGAAAGGAACCGTATACATTAGAAAAAAAAAGTACAAAAAAAGTATTTCGTCGCAAATTGCGATATTTTCAATAACCTATTTATTCGATTGGTCACTGTTAATATTGAAAAATTTTATTCTTTAAAACAAAAAAAAATGTTTTTAAATATTTTTTTTATAGCAGAACTTGTTTGCCGTTAAAAAAATCCAATAGCTTAGCATTGCAAACCAAGGATTATTTAAACCAACTTTCTGCAATAAGCCTAGTGAGCCATTGCAACTTTTATTTTAAGTTTTTGTCGAACCGAAAAAACCTTCCTCCCACCCCATTTTTTTACTGAAATTTAAACTTCCAATTGTAAAAATAACTGTAAAACATTCTAAAACGCTTATTTGAGCACATCAAATCAAATTAAATCTTGCTTCTCTTTTACAAATTTGGAATTTTGGGACCACAGTAAGGTTCATATGTAAAAGGATTTGTTTTTATCAATTCATTGATATTTACCAAATTTTCGTTACGAATTTTCAAAAATCAGCACAGAAAAAAATTGTGTAAATTTGGAAGATGTAATTTTGGAAGTTTGAATATAACCTCTTTAATGATGTAATTTTTCCTCAATTTAGACTGAAAAAGCGTCATTAAACCAGAATAGTGACAATTTTTTTTAAATTTTAGTTGGTTTTCAATGTACAGTACTGCAACAAGCTTACATTTTTTAAACTGTTAATTGCAAAACAACATTTTCAAACTTTTTTTTCACTGAAATGCAGAAACTGGGGCTTGTTATTCAATTATTTTTATGTTTAATTTCCTTGCCCCTCAACCCAAAAAAAATTAAACAAAATTTTTGAAAAATATTTGCATTGGTCTTACCCAAGGGAAATTTTTCAAGGTTTTACACTGTCGAGTCTTGACTGTAACACCAAAAATGTATTCAGTTATTTTTATTTATTGTTGTTGTTGATGGTATGGTATGGTATTATTTACATATTTTAGCTAAATTTATTATTTACATCTTAGTTTCCGTAATCAACGTTAAAGCAAAGCATAAATGAAAATTGTGTAGATTTCTTAGCGCTGGTACGAACTCACATTTCAATTCGACCTTTTCACTGATCGAAATTTAAATTTGGTGTCAATTAATAAAAAAATAACTGAGATATGACACAAAAATAACTGAGAGATGACACACCCAAACTAAAATGGCAATTTCCTCAGACCAATTTGTCGGAGGCTCTGCCATTTGATGTAAGCAAATGGCGCATCCAATGTCCATCCAAATTTGCAATGTGTCTAATTTAGCTCTTGAAAATTTTTTCATTTATATTATCATCCGCTGGGGTGACATTGGGTTTGGGGTGGGATTTTATTTTCTTAATTTATTTTCAATTGAAATTAAAGGAGCGGCCGTGGCTGACTGGCTACGGTGTTCGCTTTGTAAGCGAATGGTTCTGGGTTCGATTCCCATCTGCTCCCAACGAGAAAGTTAAGTACACATAATTTGAAATGATGCATATGAACGAAAAATCAAAGTCGCTTGAGGCGGCGTTCGATCCCCCGTCCTTTGGATTGGTAAGCAAAAATGCTAACCACTAGGCCATGACGACTTGGTAAGCTTGGACTGGAATTAGGAATACTGTTACAGAGAGCGAGTTGCTTGTGATGTTTCAATGCATTCAATGCATTTTAATGGCACACTACAAATGTTAATAAATGACAAGAAGAGTGCTATGCGTCATCTAACCTAAGGCACTCTCCAGGATCCCTTCGAAAGATTGGCTGCGCTAGGGTCTGATTAGATTAGATTAAATTTAATTTATTTTCAATTAAAATAAAAAAAAATCGGCATCATCGTGCACACGAAACAAATTTTTAAAATCTTCACCCAAAATTTCAGCCAATTTGGTCCTTCCAGTCTCGAAATACTGTGGCACTCGTAAATGAACTTTGAATTTCCAGCCTACTCAAAATCACTATCAAGAAATATCTTGACGAAACTACACTGCAATTCCCCACTAAAACAGCATGATTCTAAAAAAAAAGTTGTCCGATCGGGCTAAGATTGGACTGGGGGTTTCTTGGCCGAAATAATGAGAACCGTATTTTTGTGGCTCTCAGGGTGACCTACGCCGTTTTTGATTGGTCCAAAAATTGAGATTTTCTTGGATTATTTTTCCATAGGGTAGAGTAGTCATCAATGAGACACGGGGAACAATGAAAAAATGGCTCTCACAAGTCGTAGTTTCAACCAATCAGGCTCATATTTGGGGAAAAGGTGTATCTACTGGATACACGACTGCTATAATAGTGGCTTTGGTTATGGACGCTCCCTTGAAAAGTTATTTATAAATGTTTGATTTTGGGGTGTATAAGTAAATTATGGACAAAAAATACTTTTTCGCTCGTAGGCTGACATTTACACCAAAACTAATATTTCTTCAATTTTTTTTCGACGTTTCATAGGGATTGAGTTTGGCTACAATGTCCTTTCAATAGGTTTGACCAAAATTTAGAATATACCCATAATCCAGGGCTGTCTCATTGTTCCCCACTCATTTTAGCCCATGGGTAACAATTAGACACTTTGATTTTTCTCCTTTAAACATTTAAAAATCCATGTAAATTTCAAAACATGAATCGAATGTGATTTTTGGCATATTTATAGATTTTTTATGTCATTTACCCAAACATACGAAGTATAAATGTATAAATGTATGGATTTTACAAAATTTAAATACTTTTTAGTATAACTTTTGTTAATTAAAGTTTCATGTTGGCAAAATTGCTCTATAATGTTCAAGGCAAGTCACCTGTAATGGAAAAATACAAAAACATGATGTTTTACTAGAAAAGTATTGATTTTCGTAGAGTGTCTCATTGTTCCCCAGCTGTCCCATTGTTCCTGCCAAATGCGTCTACAATGAGACAGTTGAATAACTCTGGCTGTAGATGTCGGATCGATCTCATATTTAGGTCAATGTTGGAACACCCTAAAAGAAATAAAGTGCAACAAAAAGCATAGCATAGCATAGCATTGGTGTCTACCCGTAGCTAGAAATAAAGTGCAACAAAAAGCTCATTAAAACATGCTGATGAAAAAAAAAGAAAAATCGTTGAAAGTTGAAAACCAAAAGTGTCTCATTGATGACTACCCATGCATACATGAGTATTAAGAATTAGAAATAAAGAAAACTTTGAATCAGATATGGTTAGAATTTAATAGATTGTCACACATCAGAGTCTCGATTCAATCTCTTCAATAACGCATCAGCTGAACATTATCTTGATTGGATGAGTAATCTTACTTTCGATGGAAGCATAATTGATGGATTTTCCTTCCTTTCAATTTACAATTCATGAGGGTTAAAGCAAAATCCCTCGCAATCTCAACTTGCTACCTACTTTTGTTCCGATCCGTCGAACATCGCACATCTCAAATTGCACTGAGTTATCACATCACCCACTGCGCTAGCACTCACATAACTCACTCCTCACCATGCAAAATCGCTGCATCAGTTGCTGCTCGGAAAAATGTTCGATTTTTCGTCCTTTTAGGTTTGTTTTTATGCCCGTATCTACTCAGTACCGTAGAACAGAGGCAAAACTGTACGGACGAGCACGTGTGCAACTTTTTCGCCTTCAGCTTTCATTCCTGATTCGACCCAAATTCAAAGTGACGTTTTTACTCGCTGCTGCTGCTGCTGTCCAGTGCTCTTCTAACAGAGAAAGTGTGCACAATGGGGATGCAATTACAGTTTTTTTGGTTTTGTTTGAAAAAGTGGTCCAAATACTACTACCCACCTACACACAACGCAAAACGTGTCACAAGGTTGCACAGCTGATGAGCACTTTCGGTGGGGTTTGATTAGATTTTTTTGAAGTTTTTTTCTAGAACACAAACTTGATATTCGTTAAAAAATAACTGAAAATACAACTAGTGGGAATATTTGAAAAACATCTCAAATTGCCACACCGTCAAACAACCTTTCAAGTTTTACCCCAGAAAAAAGTCCTCCGGACTTCAAAAATTGAAGCCAACTGGTTCGATCTGACACAGTGCTGTCGTACTTCTGCTGCTGATGCTGCGTGTGGAAACAGCACCAAAAGAATGGCCAAAAGTGAGAAGAAAAAAAACAACACGACGAACGTTCGTGCCGGAATGCAAACCATGTTTGGGGGCCACATTCCATCACGATGAGTACCAACACAAACACACACTTTGTATTTCAACCCCATGCTCACCCTCATCAGTGAGGGGGTGGCATAACTGGAGGTAACAAAAGTGTACATTTACAATGAAAAATTTGCCACTGTTGAAGCTTTTTTTTGCACCCCCCAGGGCAGTTGATGTCGTTTTTTGGGGAAAAACGTGCCACATTGGAAAAATTAAATTCTTCCCTGCGTCTGATGAGGGGACACGGGAAATTCTCGACTCAGAGCAGAATTTTCACAGAATTTAACAAAAAATATCACTGGTTTCGGTTATGCTCAAATAAATTCTTCATAAATCTGCATATGAAAACATCGTCGTCAAAAGTCAAGTAAAAATAAATGTTCCCCAAAAATCATAAATATTCAAACAGACAGCGCAATGTCTCAATAAGTCTTCGAGGAAAAGTACCTCCAAAAGTGTACCTCCGTAGTCGTGGGAAAATCGTCCCCAGAAAACCCCCCAAAATGATAAAAACATAACGAACATGCAACTGAATCATAACGATGAACCGAGTGCCGTTCATTGTTTGAGTATTGATTTATATGTAGAAGAGAATACACCGCGCCGGTAGCATCCTCTGGGTCCTAGGCTATTCCGGCCAGGTCGTCGTCGGGGCCATCGTGCGACTGGTGGTGGCTGTTCAAGAGCTTTTTTCGAAGAGGGGGTAGCGGCGAACCATCACAGTTCATAAAACATGCAAATGATGCACTGACGGGGCCGTGTTTTGGGACGTGGGAATGCAATCGAGTTTATTTTTGGAGTTTTACTATAATTTCTTCAGTTGGTTGGTGTCTTCCACACATTAATATACAGCGACATCCCATTTTTGGCAACACGACGTGATTTTTATGTTGTTGAACAAGGATGTTGCCAAAATCTTGAAATCTTTTAAAAAAGTTTATTTTCAAAAAAAAAACTAATATACGTTCTCTAAACTTATTTCATAAACTATTTTTTTTAATAGATCTTCCATCTATTGGACTCGTTTAAAAGGTCTAAAATAGTATTATTCTAACTTCAGTGCTTATAACTTTTGATAGAGTTGTCACATTTTCGATTTTTTTGACAAATTTGAACGGTCTTTCTTCTTTTGATTATCTATCCAACATAATTATCATCAAAATATATAAAACCCCGCATTTAAAAATTGACAAAAATATCAGTTGAGTGCTCATAGCTTTTGATAGGGTTATCAGAATCTCAATATTTTAGGCTCCTTGAGAAGGTCTTTGAAAAACCTTTTTAAAAAATCACCCTGTAACATGTTTTTAGGACTTAAGCCAGAATAGTTTGAAGCATATCTTTTGGAATACTTTGCCAAAATTCATTATATTCAATCCAAATCGGTTCAGAAAATTTTCGAGTAATTTTAAAGCATTTCCTCAGTAATGTGAGAAAGACATAACTTAGCGAAATCATTTTTTCCGTGTCCTTTTTAGCTTGAAGGTTTGATTAAATTTAATGAATATCAAAATTTTGCTATAAAATCAGATTTTTATCTGGATAGTATTATCAAGAAAATGGATATCCGAAGCCGGTTTTTTGTATTGTTAGCAGCCTCCATTTTTGCTTTTCCTTATTGAGCAATTCTCTGAGATTTCGGTTATTCAATATTTTTGTATTTTTCAATCCGCCTGAAACTTTTTTGATGTCTTTACACACAAATTTGGCAGCTGTCCATACAAAAATGATGAATGAATATTCCAAATTGTATCTTTTAAAGAAATTATTTGATCGATTTGGTGTCTTGGGCAAAGCTGTAGGTATGGATAAGGACTGCACTAAAAAAAATAAAAATAATACAGCGTGAATTTTTTTTGATGATTTTTAATTTCAATTTTTTTCACTTGATTTGCAAAAAACACTACTTTTATTTATTTGTGGACAAACATTCCAAGTGGATGTAATATTGAATATTTGGCCCTTTTGAAATGTTCGCCTTGATTAAAGAAAATATATTGTTTTCGAAAAGATCGAAAAATTTCACGAATGTTGCATATTTTAACATTGAAAATTGGACCATAAGTTGCTGAGAAGTCGACATCGACATGTTTGGGTGAGACTAAGAAATCATCAATTTTTCTGATTTTAAACCTTTGCATGTCAATATTTAAGCAACCAAGGGTCGTATCTGAGCAATTCTCTGAGATTTCGGTCATTCGATTTTTTTTGTATTTTTTAATCTGGCTGAAACTTTTTTGGTGCCTTCGGTATGCCCAAAGAAGCCATTTTGCATCATTAGTTTGTCCATATAATTTTCCATACAAATTTGGCAGCTGTCCATACAAAAATGATATGTGAAAATTAAAAAATCTGTATCTTTTCAAGGAATTTTTTGATCGATTTGGTGTCTTCGGCAAAGTTGTAGGTATGGATATGGACTACACTGAAAAAAAATGATACACGGTAAAAAAAAATTTGGTGATTTTTAATTTAACTTTTTGTCACTAAAACTTGATTTGCAAAAAAACACTATTTTTAATTTTTTTTATTTTTTGATATGTTTTAGAAGACATAAAATGCCAACTTTTCAGAAATTTCCAGAATGGGCAAAAAATCTTTGACCGAGTTATGATTTTTTGAATCAATACAGATTTTTAAAAAAAATCGAAATATTGGTCGCAAAAATTTTTCAACTTTATTTTTCGATGTAAAATCGAATTTGCAATCAAAAAGTACTTTAGTGAATTTTTGATAAAGTGCACCGTTTTCAAGTTATAACCATTTTTAGGTAACTTTTTTCAAAATAGTCGCAGTTTTTCATTTTTCAAAAATAGTGCCCATGTTTGCCCACCTTTGAAAAAATATTTTTGAAAAGCTGAGACAATTTTCTATATTTTGCATTATTGGACTTTATTGATACGACCCTTAGTTGCTGAGATATTGCCATGCAAAGGTTAAAAAACAAGAAAATTGATGTTTTCTGAGTCTCACCCAAACAACCCACCATTTTCTAATGTCGATATCTCAGCAACTATAGGTCCGATTTACAATGTTAAAACATGAAACATTCGTGAAATTTTCCGATCTTTTCGAAAAAAATATTTTCAAAAATTTAAAATCAAGACTAACATTTCAAATGGGCGTAATATTGAATGTTTGGCCCGTTTGAAATGTTAGTCTTGATTTTAAAATTTTGAAAATATTTTTATCGAAAAGATCGGAAAATTTCACGAATGTTTCATGTTTTAACATTGTAAATCGGACCTATAGTTGCTGAGATATCGACATTAGAAAATGGTGGGTTGTTTGGGTGAGACTTAGAAAACATCAATTTTCTTGTTTTTTAACCTTTGCATGGCAATATCTCAGCAACTAAGGGTCGTATCAACAAAGTCCAATAATGCAAAATATAGAGAATTTTCTCAGCTTTTCAAAAATATTTTTTTCAAAGGTGGGCAAACATGGGCACTATTTTTTAAAAATGAAAAACTGCGACTATTTTGAAAAAAGTTACCTAAAAATGGTTATAACTTGAAAACGGTGCACTTTATCAAAAATTCACTAAAGTACTTTTTGATTCCAAATTTGATTTTACATCGAAAAATAAAGTTGAAAAATTTTTGCGACCAATATTTCGATTTTTTTTAAAAATCTGTATTGATTCAAAAAATCATAACTCGGTCAAAGATTTTTTGCCCATTCTGGAAATTTCTGAAAAGTTGGCATTTTATGTCTTCTAAAACATATCAAAAAATAAAAAAAATTAAAAATAGTGTTTTTTTGCAAATCAAGTTTTAGTGACAAAAAGTTAAAATAAAAATCAGCAAATTTTTTTTTACCGTGTATCATTTTTTTTTCAGTGTAGTCCATATCCATACCTACAACTTTGCCGAAGACACCAAATCGATCAAAAAATTCCTTGAAAAGATACAGATTTTTTAATTTTCACATATCATTTTTGTATGGACAGCTGCCAAATTTGTATGGAAAATTATATGGACAAACTAATGATGCAAAATGGCTTCTTTGAGCATACCGAAGGCACCAAAAAAGTTTCAGCCGGATTAAAAAATACAAAAATTAAAATTAAAGAAAAAAGACCGATTCCGTAGAGAACTGCTCATCTACAAAATTCAAAAAAGCAAAATATAGAGAATTTTCTCAGCTTTTCATACATATTTTTTCAAGAGTGGGCAAACATGGGCACTAATTAAAAAAAAACTGCGACTATTTTTACAAAAGTAATCTAAAAATGGCATTAACTTGAAAACGGTGTACTTTATCAAAATTTCACTGAATTACTTTTTGATTGCAAATTTGATTTTTGCATCGAAAAATGAAGTCGAAAAATTTTTGCGTCCAATAATTAGAAAAAAATAATGTAAATTTGGAAGCTGTAATTTTGGAAGGTTGAATAGTACCTCTTTTATGATGTAATTTTACCTCAATTTAGACTGAAAAAGTGACATTACACCAGAAAAGTGGTAAAATTACACATTTCCAGAGGAAAAATTACACCTTTTTTCGGACATAAAAGGTGTACCCCTTCCCAGATGTAATATTACCATGATTTTTTTTTGTGTAGTGGGCTCACCTACAAATTTGACTTTTAACTTAAAAATCACAAATTCTTAATAAAGTCGTGTGTTTTTTTCAGTGTATTTTTTTCGAAAAGCCAATCGAATTTCCCGCAAGTTTGTTTTTAACCACTTTTTGATACGATGCAACGGCTTCGAGATACAGTAATATTCAAATTCTGAATTATAAAAATACACAGAAAAAAATAATGTTTATTTGGAAGCTGTAATTTTGCAAGGTTGAATATTACCTCTTTTATGATTGAAATTTACCTCAATTTAGACTGAAAAAGTGACAGTACACCAGAAAAGTGGTAAAATTACACATTTCCAGAGGTAAAATTACACCTTTTTTCTGACATAAACGATGTACCCCTTCCCACATGTAATATTACCATGATTTTTTTCTGTGTATTGAAAACACTTACGCCCTTCTCAAATGTCACTACCGAGGGAAACTGGCTCCACATACACAAAAATGGCTTACATAAGCGTTTCATTGAAATCGGAGAGGATCGAGTAAAAAGTACCAAAAAATTCCGGTTTTAAGCTGGAATTGCTCTGCCGCCATTTTGACCGCTTTCTTGGATTGAAAAATTCTTTATTGCTGTAGCGTAGTTTAAAGTTAATAAATAAGACCAAAAATAAAAAAAATGAGGTTTGAAGACTCGGTTATCGATATTCTTTCTTTGTTTTGTTTTGAGTCATTGAGCTTAAATAAATGACGGTGCCCATGTTTTAAAAGGATTGAAAATTTCAAAAAGGATATGGCTGCCAAAATGAGAAAAAATACATACATATCAATAAAATGCATATATGGCTATGTAACTGGCTCAACCAATTTTTTTTTTAAATAGGTTATTATCTGGTAAGAAAAAAAAAACATTTTTGGATGCAAAATAAAAATTTCAATCGAATTCGACTCTTTTTTTTAAATAAAAAGCACAATTTTCAAGTAATATGCCGTATTTAATGATAATCACGAAGGATTAATTTTGAAACAGTTCAAAATATTTAATTAAGGTAATTAACTCTTCTTGACGTATGGAATGCAAATCCAAAGTTTCATCAAACTAAAAAAAAACATGCAAGATAAAAATTCTCGAAAAATTTAAAATGATACATTTTTTCGTGATTCCCAACTAAGAATTTTGGCTCACGCCTCGAGTCGATCTGACTCGAGATCGAGCCTGAATCGAGTCGAGGCTCGAGCCAACATTCTCAGTGGGTCGATTATCCGAAAGGAATTTTTTCCGAGGCCTTCGGATTATGTAGCCTGGACTGTTTAATCTACAAACTTATTTATAAAACATAAACAGATTTTTTGAATTCTTTTATTTCAGTTAAGTTGTTTTGCAGGGAACACTTGAATTTATTATTGGTCTGGATGTTTTTGTAGTGCCCGATAAATAAATACTTTGTTATTATTCAATTCAAAGAAAAAATAATTGTTTCAAACTGACACAAATTCCTGAAATTCCACCACCTGTTCAAACACTTTCCACCCACGCACACACCAAAGCCACCTCTATTGTGTGCCCTCGCACACACATTCAAGCCGGGTTGATAAAATTGCACACACATACGAAAAATGACTCTTTTATTCTGGCTGAGCCATCATCTGTGTCTGTTTGTCTTTTTTTGTGCACACAACTGATGCCGAACATGGGCGCATCATTATTTCACCCGAATCTCACTTTTTTTTCAAAAATTTGGTTCGCTCGTTTCATTATTATCAAGCGACTTTTCCAAAGCCCTCCCGCACACACACACACACACAAACAGAAAAAAAACTCACTCTTTTCCTGGTCGTCCTGCTTCCACCTGACCGATGAAAATTCTGCAACAACCGTGGAAAATGAAAAAAAAATCGGCCGACACGTTTATCGGGATATCGGGGTGCACTCGCACACCCACACACACCAAATTTTCCGCACCAGTGCACTGTTTTAATCCTTTAATCCTTTTTTAATTTAAATTTTCCCCTCGCGCTTGTCTCACTTGTGAAAACGGCTCACCGAGATCGCTCGCTCACTCAATCACTCGTTGCGGACATTATTTTGTGCCTTTTTTTCCGCGTTTTTTTCAATTACAGCTTCAGTTGGGCAAATTTCAATGCAATTTCTGGTTTACAATTTCACTCTGCTGATTCAGGGTCAAAAATCAAGCCCGGGATTAACACTTCACCATGTGTGAGCGATTTGCTGTATCCTTCGTTAAGCCATGCGTCACTCACTTTGTCAACTTTCATTAACCGCAGTCGAGTTTTCCTCGGGAAATGTATAAATATTTATGTCACCGACCGGGAGGGAATCCTCCGGCTCCACAAAAAATGGCCTCGTAAATTCGAGGAATTAAGCTGCCTACACACCGAATAATCCAACGGTCAATCCGGCAAACACATTTGTCACACACAAACCACTCTTAAAAACTTCCCAAAACGACTGACCTCCCCCGAAGAACTGCGCTGCGTGTAATCCGAGAAACGTCCCAACCGCTACTGAGTGCAAAAAGGGACAGTACCAAACGTAAAAAGGAAGATCCCGACCCCATCGCCGACGACGACGCAACATTTCCGGAAAAACTCGGAGAAAAAGTTGTCGCAGGCCATCATTGTACGCGCGCGTGCTACAGAAAAGAATTCTCCCACAACAAAAGAAAAACGAGAAAATTCCCTCCACGTGCGACTTTTTTCCGCTCTCTCCGACTCTCTGTTTGTCGCACGCAAAACAATAACAGAGAGCCAGTCCGCCACGTGGGGCACGTGCTAGCTCTCTTAAACCGGCAATTTTCCGACGCTCCTCAAAGCATGTCATGTGCGTCCGTTTGCACGCTCTCCTCTCGCGCTCTCATTCGAAAATTTTCTCACGTGCTGTGACATGTCGCTGCAACACAAAGAGTCGTTATTCTCATTGTTGTCATGCGACACTGTTGACTGCCGTTTTGGGAAAGCGCGGGATTCCGCCGGGGAATTGAAGGGTCCGCTGTTGAAAAATTAATGTGCGACTGGGCTCATATTATGCCACGTCGAGAAGGACGCACGGTGACGGAGTCTGAGTGTAATGTGAGGAGGGGGTGGGTTGAGGGGAAAAGCGTTAAAGCCACTCTATTAAAAATGTATGACGCTAGAAGGAAGCAATTAACGGCTTTATCACGTTTCCGCGAGAGTGTGGAATGTCGAGATGACGATTTCCGTCTCGTTTTTTAATGGTTTTATTTTGGCGAGTAGTGGCGAATTACTGCGGATAAAAATGGAAGGATTTTTTGAATTACATGGATACTTCAATTGTGGTTTATACAACCTTAGAAGAGAAAATTAGCTAAATCAAGCTATATTGAGTTGACGATGAGACCAAAATTGGCTTTTCAGGATTATTATACAACTCGGGTCGGTTTGCACCCTGATACAAAGGTGTAATGCAGCAAGGTGAAGATTTTCAAGGTTGTTAATGATGACATTATCGAGGTTCGTCGGGACGGTAACGAAAATTCAACACGATATCGTTATAGTTATTTCGATAACTCTATCGGCGATAACCCATTTAAATAAAAAAAAATCAAATTATTCGCCTTGGCATTCTCGATTGCGAGATTCCTACTCGAAACTAGGTGTCCGAAGGCTTGATTGTTGAGGCAATTGCAAACCTCTTTTTACACCTAAGCTTCCATCCACCCCGGGATTCGAACTGACGACCTTTGGATTGTGAGTCCAACTGCCTACCAGCGACTCCACCGAGACAGAACCCAGGGAGACGACTCCTACTCCTGGACTGAGCTATCGACCTAACCTTTTTAGGTTAGTCCGGAGCCAACATTTACTTCCCGTCCGACGGAAGGCGTGATCAGACAAATCTTGTCTCAAAATTTGCCACCGGGATCTTCTGGGATCGCTTGATCATGCTTTTTTTAATGGAATTTTTTTTTAAATTTGAATTTTTGTTTCGAAAATACTATTTTTTTTTTATTTTTACCTATTTTTTTCTAAATAACTAAATATTTCATAATTTGCAATTTGAATACCAAACGAAGCAAAATTTTGAATGCATATTCACGTTATTAATGTATGGTTTTTGTAAAATACAACAAAAATCACAAGACGTACTTTTTCGAAAACACTTAAACTATCATTTCGCTTTATGAGTATCAAACCTGCCAAAATGTTGAATGCAATTTCACTTTATTGAAAATAATTGTCAAATAAAAATGTTACATAATTCACAATATGGATATCATCTAAGCGAAAAATTGCATTTTCACTTTATCAGATTTTTTTTTATAAAATTACTTCAATTTTTCACAAAAGTCGTATTTTTTTCAAAAATATTAAAATGAAAAAATCCAATTTAATTTTTCGAAATTGCAATTAAAAAAACGCTAATACATAAAACGTTTTTTTTCAAGTATTTTTCACAAAAACCCTTTAAAAGCGGAAATGCATGCAACAATTCGGCTATTATGCCAAATCAAGTATTCCGAGAAAAACGCGTTTTAGTGTTTGTCACAAAATCTCCGTCAAGGCAATTTCCCATATGTGTGGCATATTAGCCGTTTGGTTTTTCGCATCGGCAGCCAAGTCTTAACACTATTTCAGTAAAATTCAAGTTCCAGAAGATGCGTTGGAACATCCTCTACCACCTGGTGCTAATATCTCGTTTTTGCCAAAAGTGGATATTAGCCGTTTTTTCAATGGTGGGCAGTATTGTGAATTATGAAAATTTGTGTATTTTCCAAAAAAAAAGCTTAAATAAAGTGAAAATGCAAAAAAATCGCACTATTTGATGAATATTTCAGTATTTTACAACATAACTAAAATGCATAAAAACACGTTTCGTTTGATCCGCATTTTTCGAAATTTCAAAACTTGAGTTTTTTATTATAAAATGTATGGTGTTTTTATTTTTGAAAATCTCGGTAATTTATATTAAAAGAACAAATGCGCAAAAAAAATCGCTAAGTTTGATACGTAAATTGCATTTTTTTTTTGTATTTTCGAAAAAGAATACTGTGTTTTGTAAGTATTTCACAGAAAAATTCTAATTAGGTCAAATTAGGTTTATATGCATGTAGTGAAATATGATAATTTGAGTAGTAGAAAAAATTTCAATATTTTAGAAAAAAAGGTATTTTTGAAAATTTGATAATTATCTTAAAAACTCATATAAATTAAAATGCATACATAATATTTTTTTTTAGACTCATATATGCTGCAAGTTTAGCAGTTCTCTACGGAATCGGTCTTTTTTCTTTAATTTTAATTTTTGTATTATTTTTCCGGCTGAAACTTTTTTGGTGCCTTCGGTATGCCCAAAGAAGCCATTTTGCATCATTTGTTTGTCCATATAATTTTCCATACAAATTTGGCAGCTGTCCATACAAAAATGATATGTGAAAATTCAAAAATCTGTATCTTTTGAAGGAATTTTTTGATCGATTTGGTGTCTTCCTCAAAGTTGTAGGAATGTATATGGACTACACTGAAAAAAATCATACACGGTAAAAAAAAATTGGTGATTTTAAATTCAATTTTTTGTCACTAAAACTTCATTTGCAAAATATACTATTTTTAAATTTTTTTATTTTTTGATATGTTTTAGAGTACATAAAATGCCAACTTTTCAGAAATTTCCAGAATGGGCACTTTGACCGAGTTATGATTTTTTGAATCAACACAGATTTTTTCAAAAAATCGAAATATTGATCGCAACAATTTTTCAACTTCATTTTTCGATGTAAAATCGAATTTGCAATCAAACAGTTTTTTAGCGAATTTTTGATTAAGTGCACCGTTTTCAAGTTATATCCATTTTTAGGAAATTTTTTTCTAAATAGTCGCTGTTTTTAATTATTTTTTAAATTAGTGCCCATGTTTGCCCATTTATGAAAAAAATATTTTTGAAAAGCTGAGAAAATTCTCTATATTTTGCTTCATTGAACTTTGTTGATACGACCCATAGTTGGGAATTGATGTTTTCTAAGTCTCACCCAAACAACCCACCATTTTCTAATGTCGATATCTCAGCAACTATAAATCCGATTAAGAATGTTAAAACATTAAACATTCGTAAAATTTTCCGATCTTTTCGAAAAAAAATATTTTCAAAAAAATTAAAATCAAGACTAATATTTCAAACGGGCCAAAAATTCAATATTACGCCCATTTGAAATGTTAGTCTTGATTTTAAATTTTTGAAAATATTTTTTTCGAAGAGATCGGGAAATTTCACGAATGTTTCATGTTTTAACATTGTTAATCTGATTTATAGATGCAGAGATATCGACATTAAAAAATGGTGGGTTGTTTGGGTGAGACTTATGGTACGTTCGTTTGAACAGCCAGTGTGGCACTGAGTGCCGCACTCGTCGGTGTCAGTTTTGGTTCAATCGAACGTCATCTGTCAGTGTGCTTGGAACTCGCATGAAACTGAAAAAATATCGAGTGCGGCACTAGAGTTTCAGTTCCAAGATGGCGGCGAAACTCGTGCGGAACTAGCGCAAGTTTCATCAAAGAAACACTTTGACAGCTCTGAGTGCGGCACTCAGTGTGGAACTAGCCATCAAACGAACATACCATTAGAAAACATCAATTTTCCTATTTTTTAACCTTTGAATGGAAATATCTCAGCAACTATGGGTCGTATCAACAAAATTCAATAAAGCAAAATATCGAGAATTTTCTCAGCTTTTCAAAAATATTTTTTTCATAAATGGGCAAACATGGGCACTAATTTAAAAAAAATAAAAACTGCGACTATTTAGAAAAAAGTTACCTAAAAATGAATATAACCTGAAAACGGTGCACTTAATCAAAAATTCACTAAAGTACTTTTTGATTGCAAATTTGATTTTACATCGTAAAATGAAGATGAAAAATTGTTGCGACCAATATTTCGATTTTTTGAAAAAATCTGTATTGATTCAAAAAATCATAACTCGGTCAAAAATTTTTTGCCCATTCTGGAAATGTCTGAAAATTTGGCATTTTATGTACTCTAAAACATATAAAAAAAAATTAAAAATAGTGTTTTTTTGCAAATCAAGTTTTAGTGACAAAAAGTTGAATTTAAAATCACCAATTTTTTTTTACCGTGTATCATTTTTTTTTCAGTGTAGTCCATATCCATACTAACAACTTTGCCGAAGACACCAAATCGATCAAAAAATTCCTTCAAAAGATACAGATTTTTGAATTTTCACATATCATTTTTGTATGGACAGCTGCCAAATTTGTATGGAAAATTATATGGACAAACAAATGATGCAAAATGGCTTCTTTGGGCATACCGAAGGCACCAAAAAAGTTTCAGCCAGATAAAAAAATACAAAAAAATACGAATGACCGAAATCTCAGAGAATTGCTCAGTTATGAAAATTTCAATATTTGTAAAAAATACTGTATTTTGTAAAAATATAGTATTTTTCACAGAAAAAACTATTATAAAATAAATATACACATAAAATTTCGCTTCGTTTGATACCCAAATTATCAAAATTCGAGTTTTTTTTCGAAAAAAATAAGGTATTTTATCAAAATATCAGATTTTACAGGAAAAAAACTCTTTAAAATTGAAAATTCATGCATTTTTTTTTTTCATTTAAAACCCGTACATCAAATTATGCACATTTTGATTTCAAAACAATTCAACATTTCAATGGAATTTCAAGAGCAATAAGCTGAAATCAATTTAAAATGCATTCCTCTGTGTTTTGAACCATTTTTAGAATGTCTGGGTTTGTTCAAAAATCAAAAACCTCACATACATGTAAATTTTTGCAGTTTTAGTGTAAGTCGTTGGTAGCATTAAAATCGAAGCATTATAACAATTAATTTGCATTATCTTTTTTCCTGTTGTAAGCATTGCTACAGTTTTTATTAAATATCATGATCTTGGGAAAAAGGAAAAAAAAAACTTATTTTGCATATGCTTATCATGCCATTTCCTTTAATAAAATACACTCACTCAATGTAATTGATGACCCCGATTGACCAAAAACACACGACGACCCTCTTTAAGGTGGAAACGTTCGAAAAACGCAATTTCCGAAAGTAACATCCCCGCGAGCGACACCGAAAATAAATGTTTTATTTGACTTTTGCCGGGCAATTAGCCGTGTCAAAATTTAATTACAGTTGTTTCTAAGGATTCTTTGCCAAAGTGAAAGGGAAGACGAAAAAAGTTCCAGAAGCAGCACCAAAATTGGGTTGACAGATGTTGAATCCATTATGCGATGTTGGTAACATGTTGCGCTGCGTGTACAAAGGGGGAAACCCGAGCTCGGAACGACACGCAGGACAACGCTCGGCAGGAGAAGCCAAAGCAATTCCATGTTGGGTAGGTTCGCGATCCGATTTTAGAATGCAACAGCGCAAGCTAATCATTGCAGTTAATCTACCGTACCGTCCTCGTCCCCTTTAGTCATTGTCCAGGAAGTTTTCGCTCTTTGAAGTCCAAATCGATTCAATGGTGCAATCTTTTATCTCTCCAACTAAACCGGGAGCGGTTTCACTTTTCATTGAAATTTCCTCAAATTTTATCACCCTCAAATCTTGCGCCAAATGGAAATCACTCAAAAATTCACGTAACAATTTGCAAGGCCATTAACGTTTATCAAACCGCATAAATCTCCCCCTCCCGGAGTGCGTCCCATTATTATAATAAGAGGTAATTTAATAAACTCTGCGGCTTCCCCAGCCAGCCAACAGTTGTACGTACAATTCAGGAGTCGGTCTTAGAGTCCATAAAGCACGGCGACAGCATAAATCGTACGTGGTTGGACACGTGGGGAGGGAGAAAGAAAGGAAAGAAAGGAAGAAAAGGGACGACTCTCTCTCTCTTTTGAGCTCTGATTTATAGACACAACTGTCTGGACGGCTAGCATGTGCTTCCCCAGAACTGACTTGAGGGCTGGAGCGGGGAGAGGAGGAAAGAATCCTCACAGGACAATTATGAGTTTTGAAGCACCCCGTCACCGTTGAATAGCCTTGGTTAGTTGGAAGATTTTATTGTCCTTTTTTGTCCGGGATGTTTATACCTGGCGAGGTTGTTCGCAAGCGTTCGGGACATCAAAGAGTGAATGGTTTTGATTGTGGTGCAGTTTTGTGGTTTCTGGCGGGGATATCCTATTAAATCTTTGAAATGTTGGACGAAAAATATCGCATATGGTCGTTGAAAATAGATAGCAAATGCAAACATTTTGTAAATGTTAAAATAAATTAAATGCTTTTTCTGAATGAAAATGAAAAAAAAAAAATTGTTGTTAACTCTTCAATATCTCGATTTAACTAAAACAAATCAAAATAAATTTTAAAAATTTATCTCTGTATTCCATCAGCTTCACAAAATTAAAAATTACTCATAAACATAAAAAAATACCTGTTTACTTCCCATTTTTTTTAACTAGTCTTAATGCGTCCAGATACTGTTGTTTATGTTCTTGTTATGACATTATTTTCATGCTTCAAATAGTTTGGGTTGTTTTAAATCAGAAGCACCTAAAGTTTTTGATTGGCGGGCTAAATTTAAAACTCGCCTCAAATAGCGGTGAAAATAATTATTAAGAAAAGAAATAAATATTAATATTTCCATCTAAAATACTAAAAACTACCTGTATTAGTAGAAATCAAATTGTTTTTTTTTTATTTCATGCACTTGCTAGACATTTTTGTCATTTAAATATTGAAGAACAGAAAATAAATTTGGTAGAATTAATTTAAATCAACAAAAACCCTATACCTTTCTTAAGTAAGAAAGGAAAAAACTAAGATTATTGCAATTACGTTAATGCAAAAACTCTGTTAAGTTGAATGGACCTCTGAATACATTGAAATTTTAAAGATTTAACATATTTTAAAAGCGGCCAACTTTTGAAACTTTGAATAAAATCCAATTAATAATATACGGTTTCAAAGCATTTCCAATGATTATTCTTACGATTTCAATAAAATGTTAATACATTTTGGTTTATCTTAATCAGATAGTAGAAACAATTTCATGAGTTCGAATTCCAAGCTGGAAGTAAAAAAAAGTAAAGTAATAAAAGGAAAAAAAGTAATGGGTAATTCTCCGCCAACTCACACAGCAGTTGCCCCGACACCTCTTCGATTTGCGTGAAACTTTTGTCCCTGATCACGAATCCAAGGTCCGTTTTTTGATATCTCGTGACGGAGGGGCGGTACGACCCCTTCCATTTTTGAACATGTGAAAAAAGAGGTGTTTTTCAATAATTTGCAGCCTGAAACGGTGATGAGATAGAAATTTGGTGTCAAAGGTACTTGTCCGCTCTACAACTTTGTAGAACATTGTTACACTCTAAAAAATAACCCTGCAAAGTTAGAAAAAACACGAAATTTTAAAATGAAAAATTTTGTTCTAAATTAAAAAATGACCCTTCTGGGTCAATGTAGATTCAAAAAATACATTAAATTTCCCTTATAATGACATGTTCCAAAAATTTTTACAGTCGAGTAACGGAAAATGGGAGAATTTTTAAAACTTTTTTAGTGTTTTTTTTCGATTAAAAATACGTTTTTTCGGAATTCTGAGTACGCCATCAAATCGGGCGTCTAATTTTACATAAAAGTCCCTTTGACACCAAATTTCTATCTCATCACCGTTTCAGGCTGCAAATTATTGAAAAACACCTCTTTTTTCGCATGTTCAAAAATGGAAGGGGTCGTACCGCCCCTCCGTCACGAGATATCAAAAAACGGACCTCGGATTCGTGATCAGGGACAAAAGTTACCCCTTTGGACAAAGTTTCACGCAAATCGAAGAGGGGTCGGGGCAATTTTTCCCGATTTCTTGTGAGTTGGTAGAGAATTACCCTAATTTCATAATAAGTTTGAAATAGTTTTCTGATGAAGTAAAATGTATACGTTTTGTAACTTATTTCGATAACTGGTTGATAGATTAAAATTACTAGATCACTTTTTTAAAGATGGGTCAAAGGGCCATTTTACAAGTGCATTCAAAATGAGTCCGCGGACTATACTTTAGTTACCACTGCCTTAATCTGTCAATATGAAACCAAAAATAATCAAGATGTGTTCATGATAAAAATACTAAAATCCTTACATTAATTATATTCCATTAATTTTTTTTATAAAATGTAAAATATAAAAAAAACAACTGCAAGATTTTTTTTTTGTAAAAATTAATGGTCAAAATAAACAAATCTTAAAAACATTCAACATGACTTTGGTAAAAGAAGTGAGTGAAAACAATACAAACGAATTTTTCAAAGATAATTACAGAAATTAAAGACATTACCCCGGATTTTTGTGTGCATATTATGCTCAGAGCTTTAATTTTTCGATTCAGGATATTTATCTGTATACCAGACAATAATTTTACAATACTCCTTCTATTAACTTTTAGAATATTTGCTCAGTGATTTTCGTCATTAGCGCCAATGACTGCCATTATTTTTTTTATATATATTTCAAGTGAAATACAAAACATAGCTAGATCGAGTGATGATAATTGAATTTAAGATTTAAGAAATAATTTGATGGAACTGCGTATTTAACACCGCGTTATTTGCTGCATTTTTCAAAGATGCATTTATTTTGCTTATTTGGATTTGAATCAAAACGAAAATCACATTTACATCAAATAAAATTGAAGTTACGTTCACTGAAAAGGTTTGAGAATAATTTGTATTTATAATAAACTCCAAAATTCTACCTAAAATATGGCTTAAGATTATTATAAATAAAACATCTGATAAAAATCATCCCTAAATACTCATGTTTTATTGTTGATTTTCTTTGATATCAAATGTTGCAGTTCAACACCCCATATTTATTTATAAAACACTCACCACACAGTGCCATAACCTTCAACTCACACCATACGTCGTGACTCTCACCTTTCATGTTCCAAGATTTTGCTCCTTTGAAGTCCATAAATCATAACGGTCGCTTTCTTACCCTTTTTCGCGAGGCACCTTTATTGCACACACCACATTGGCTTCGTGTTTAACACTCAAACGCTCGGGTAGTCATTTGACCCCTATTTTTTTTTCTTAGATATCCCATAACTTGTGATAGAATTGACCAATTTGGAAGCTTTCGGTTGCAAAAGATCCAGATTTGTCTATATTTTGAACTGCCAGATGGGGGACAAATGTGGTCCTTTTTTACCGGAGATATTCCGGATTCTGTTGAGGTACCTAGGCCCTCCTATATGGGTATTTGGCCAATATAATAAAAACTTTTCAACAGAAAAATTTCGGAAATGATGCAAAATTACAAGGCATCATCCTAATACATCATCCTGCAAAAATAATTGACATGGTTAAGTCCTACGGGGCAGCGGAGCCGGTTCCAGTTGGGCAACAATTGACATCAGCTCAGTGAACCGTTTCCGGATAGAACCTGTTCCGGTGCCCGAAGGTCTTCAGCATGTCATGTATCTATGCAGGATGATGTTTTAGGATGATTCCTTGAAGTTTTGCATCATTTCCGATTTTATTCTGTTGAAAAGTTTTTATTATATTGGCCACATATCCATTTAGGAGGGCCGAGGTACCCTAACAGAATCCGGATTATCTCCGGTAAAAATGGACCACATTTGTCCTCCGTCTGACAGTTGAAAATATAGACAAATCTGGATCTTTTGCACCCGGAAGCATCCAAATTGGTCAATTCTATCAAAAGTTATGAGATTTTTAAGAAAAATAATAGGGGTCAAATGACTACCCGACGTTTGAGTGTTAACATCGAGACGCCATCGCGCGTTTTATAGCATGGCATTATAACTCCCCCACATCAAACACTCTCAAGAAAGCCTAGCTGGGAAACCCTGCAATATAACGAAAAAAAGGCAAATGCCACTTGCTGCGAGAACAATTTGATTGCAGGGACGCTTCGTTCTCAATAAGTGGGGGCAACAACGACTGTGAAAAAAGGAGGAAAACATTGGTTAAAGAACACTTGAAGCTATCGTACAGAAAACGGAAAATTGAATCCAAATCATAGCCTTTGGCCCGTTCCGCATGTTTCGTTTCCTTCAAGTTGGAGGAAGGTGGATGAAAAAAGGCGAAATTTCCATAAAAGTTTTCCGAACCACCCACTTCTTCGCCGCGGGGGGAAATTGGCACGGTCCAGGGAAGGGTCGGGAGTTAATTGCTATAATTGAGTTAAAAATCAATCATCGCTCCCGGCGGTGGCGGCGGCTAGGAGGCAATTAATGTTTGATGCAGTCCAGAGTTCGAAACAGTGTTGTGACAGCGCTGAATGGTACGGCTGCAATTATTGAATGGCAGTTGGAGTGGGGGTGGTTATTTTGCGAAATTGTCATTTGCTGATGGCATTTTGGTTATTAATTTTCATTGTTTGCTAAAGCGTGACTTAATTGTGATAATTTTGCAACATTATGGACAGCAGGGAGGCTTCTGAGGAATAACATAATTTAAATACTTTAGTCGAAGCCTGTAGTTGAAAATTGTATCATACTTGTGCACTCAATCATTAGGTAAATCCTTTTTCCCAACACTTTTTTTAAGACCATGGAATAAGCATAAGCATAAGCATAAGCATAGGTGCCCACCCGCAGTTGCTACTCCGTTATTGACCAGGACCTCTAGAAGTTACATCCACGAGCCGTGGAAGATAAGTGGGTGCTATCTTTCCTCGCTTCGCAACTTCTCAAAGGCCCCTATCATGCTGATCAATACCGGCGCCGGCCACGACCAGTGGTAGGGTCACGGGGAAGTGGATGGGAATGTTAGTCCGATACTTGAGTGATAGAGACCGCCCAATCGACTGCTTCTCCGACAAAGTATCACATGAGTTTTGAGGGGGTTAGTAGATGGGTATGAGGTCAGGATTCACGAGTGGCAGTGATGTGACCATGAGCATTTTGTTTATCGGTTGAAATTTTAAATCTTAGGCAGCCGGCTGCGGAAAGATAAATAATTGATTATTTAAAAAGTTTGTTTTAATCGAACGCGTGCCAACCGAGCGGTAGTGCTATGGGCTGGACTTATCAGTATATTTTTACTGTTGGTACAATTAAGATAACGCGAGCAAATGTCAAAAATAGTAGATGAGTTAATACTAAAGCTGCCAGTTGGAATAAATTATTACGATCAACGAACGAAAAGAAAACAGGACACCACGTAACCGATTGTAATGAAATTAAAACAATAACTTAAACGAACTTAACCGGCGGCGTGCCTTCCTATCAACGATGATAAAAGAAGGACTTATAAATTTAAAATATAAAAAGACTCCAAAAAAATACATTGCATAGTCCCGCTACTCACAATCGAATCCGAAAGATAGCTATCTAGAATTTTAAATATAGTATTAATTCGACCGCGATCCTCCAGAAATTCTTCGTCGGCGTGCCTTCCGATCAACGGTGATGTAAGAAGGGCTTTATTCATTAAAATGATTATATAACATAAGCCTTAAAACATATTCGTCGGCGTGCCTTCCGATCATCGATGATATAGAAAGGACTTAATCCAGCAATACGACTTGCTTGTCTCGAAAAAAAAAAGAATTCGGATCGTTTCTATCGAGAACTATGTAAAGAGAACAAAAATAAACTCATTGGCCAACGAACGCGCGAACTAAAAATAAAGAAAAAAGAAGAAGAAGAAGACCAATCACCCCATGCACACAAACAGCGACACAAAAGAGATGAAAACAACACGAATCAGAAGAAATCCAATTACCCCATGTACACAAATAGCGACACAAAAGAGATGGAAAATAACACGAAAAAACAGTACTGCGCGTCCACACAGGCACCGCACTACTGATGCCATTATTTAATTATAATGACCAATCACCCCATGCACTCGAATAGCGACACAAAAGAGACGGAAAATAACCCGAAAAAAAACAGGACTGCGCGTCCACACAGGCACCGCACTACTCGCACTCGAACAGCGACATAAAAGAGACGGAAAATAACACGAAAAAACAGGACTGAGCGTCCACACAGGCACCGCACTACTGATGCCATTATTTAATTATAATGACCAATCCCATGCACTCGAACAGCGACACAAAAGAGACGGAAAATAACACGAAAAAACAGGACTGCGCGTCCACACAGGCACCGCACTACTGATGCCATTATTTAATTATAATGACCAATCACCCCATGCACTCGAACAGCGACATAAAAGAGACGGAAAATAACACGAAAAAACAGGACTGAGCGTCCACACAGGCACCGCACTACTGATCACTTTTTTTAAGACCATGGAATGACAAAAAAGTACCATGTTTCAGTACATCATCAGCCCAGGAGAAGGTACACGACACATGACAAATTCATGTCCTAAGCCGGAAAAAACAGGCAATAAGACTTGTACTCGCTAACGTGTCGCTCAAATCTTCCACAAAAATAACACCTCTGGAATTGCTTCCGGGAAGTGCTAGCAGGAGGATTGACAACAAAAAGATTCAATTTTATAAATACAGTTGAATTTATCAAAAATAAGATTACTTAATATAAGAAAAATATAATATAATTTAAATTTTCTAAATTTACATGTTGTTTACAATACTTTTCTAACAAAACAAATTTAAGCCCGTTAGGCTGCAGACACTTTGGACACCCCCCCCTTTTTGTCCGACATTCTTGTACTACTTCCACTCTGGCCTGATGGCCTACCTTACCAACCCCACCTGGTGGTGGTACCTTACCTACCACCATTCCGGTTCGTCATCATCAGAAATGAGCTTACATGATTTCACGCTTCCAAGGACGGATGTGTGGAGCTTTGCGCCGAAATGCTGCTGGTCCCGGTGCAGGGTGCTACCCGGAAGGTGTTTGGGTGACCTATGTTTTTCATGCTAAGACTCGATTAGATTGTTGATTTATTATTATTTTTTATTAATTTTATTATTTTGAGAAAACATCCGTTTTCGTTTTGAGATAATTTTAAGCTGCTTTATTTAAATAACAACTAAAATTTAAATTTGAATATTTGTATTAAACTTGTAATTTAAAGAATATTCTACAAATCCAACCGTTATCTTTTTTTAAGCTTTTTATCCGAAAAAAAGTGTTTTATAACAAAAAATGGACTGAGACATAACAAAAATTTGACAAAAAAAAGTAGGATATATTTGTTAGATACAAGGCCAATGTTGAACCCAGAAAGAAGGATGCTTTGAAAAAAAAAGATAAAAAATATGAGCTGATTGAAGACTCATAATTGGGAAATTTTTCATAGATCCAAATTAGAGGAGGAATTAGTAGAAGTGTTTAACCTTCTCACTTGGATTTTTGGTGTCACTTTCAATTGATTTCAATAATAATTTTTTTTATATGTTTTAGAGAAACAAATCAGGGAAAAAAATCGAATTTAAAAACAAAATATTGTGTTTTTACAATAAATCGATAAAAAAAGACATATTTAAAATCGACAAAAACAAAGACAAAACAAAACCGATTAAAAAAATGGTATCAAACCAATTTTAGAGAAATTTTGATAAAGACCATTTCGTGGCCGTCGTGCTAACTTGTCGTACGGGCATTTTGGGCCAAATTGAGTTAAGAACGCCATTTTGTGCATCTCACAATGCCACATCTTTTGACCTTCACAGATCCCCAAAATTCGATTTCAATTCTGAGATATTCAATGAAAACCAAAAAAGCTCCGAATATTTATGTCACTTTTCATATAAAAGATTGAAAATCTTGTCGTGCTATCTTGTCATTCCCTGGAAATTGATGTAAGTGCGACAAAAGGCCAAAGGGACTTCAGGTCAGGATGCGTTTGTCGCACGTACAAGCTAGACTACCGTAAACATTTGTAGTTATAACTCGGGACTCCAGAAACCAACTTCAACCAAACTTCGGGACAATGCACAGAATGGTCAGCCAAACAAAACGTGTTTGTTATTGTTTACATTGCGTGCTCTCGTTTTTGTTTATTCAAGGTCAAACATTAAAACGCGTTTTTCTCGGAACGTTAAAATGGCGGGTGCACGACGACGTCGATTTGATAAAGACATTTTGGGATACTATTATGAAATAGTCGCATTTTTTCACTAGTTGAAATAGTGCCCACGTTTGCCTTTTTTAAAATACACTTTTTGAAATTACAGGGAAAATTCCCTACATTTTGCTGCTTGGAGCTTGAAATAATAATGGTCCAGTTATCAATTTAAAGAAATTAATTATTCGTAAAACTTTGTGATTAAAAAAACATTTCAAAATCAGCCCTATTATTTCAAAAAAGATCAAATCATTTATTCAAACCTATAGGGGTAATTCTCTACCAACTCACACGAAATCGGGAAAAGTTGCCCCGACCCCTCTTCGATTTGCGTGAAACTTTGTCCTAGGGGTAACTTTTGTCCCTGATCATGAATCCGAGGTCCGTTTTTTGATATCTCGTGACGGAGGGGCGCGTTTCACTTTGTTTCGTCGTCCGTGTCTGTCGCGGGTGATCATGAATGGCCATGATCGATGACGACCAACATTTCAAAACTTTTTTACCGTAAAATGGCGATAACTCGTGATGTTTCCAAGCAAACTCTTTATGTCTATATATCAAAATTTTTGTAATTGTCTGCTGTACAACTTTGTGCAACATTGTTACACTCTTAAAAATAACCCTGCAAAGTTAGAAAAAACACGAAATTTTAAAATGAAAAATGTTGTTCTAAATGAAAAACGTTACTTAATCCACCTTTAGGTGGTTGGTGCCTTCCTCTCATTTATAGTGATTTCAATCCCCCTAAAGTGTCCACATGTTTATGGATCTCCCCTAACGTTCGCAGCACCTAAGAAGTCCTAATAAAAATAAGTGATGAGTAAAAAAACAGACTACCTACAGACTTTTTGTCAAGATTATACAGACACGACCTTTGAGGAAAATGGCATCCCTCTACACGGCTTTTTCGTGGCGATCAGACCCGACCAGTTGAGGTTATGTGAATTCAGTCAGACCATTTTTTAAACTGCTTGTAATTTAAGATTGGTAAGTCAGATCTTGAAAATTCTTACTTCACCTAAAAGGTCTTCTCATATGCTTTCGATAAATATATAACATGTGAGGTTTTCATGAAAAAACCACCCTTTTTACCATAATTTTAATTTAATATGAAACAGTTTTTTTAACATAACTTTTTAAATACATGATAAAACTGCATGAATTTAAATAGCAACTTAGGGGACGTTAAAACGGATCGATTAAAACCATTCCGGCCAAAATTGGTTGAGTCTGTGACGAGATATTCCAGTGACATTGATTTGGTACACATGTCTACATACAGCCAAACACACAGACATTTGCTCAGCTGGTGATTCTGAGTCGATATATACAAATGAAGGTAGGTCTAGGAGGTCTAACTAAAAAGTTCGTTTTTCGAGTGATTTTATAGCCTTTCCTCAGTAAGGTGAGGAAGGCAAAAATGACACTTCTGGGTCAATGTAGATTCGAAAAGAACATTAAATTTCCCATAAAATGACATGTTTCAAAATTTTTTACAGTCGAGTAACGGAAAATGAGAGAATTTTTAAAACTTTTTTAGTGTTTTTTTTCGATGAAAAATACGTTTTTTCGGAATTCTGAGTATGCCATCAAATCGGGCGTCTAATTTTACATAAAAGTCCCTTTGACACCAAATTTCTATCTCATCACCGTTTCAGGCTGCAAATTATTGAAAAACACCTCTTTTTTCGCATGTTCAAAAATGGAAGGGGTCGTACCGCCCCTCCGTCACGAGATATCAAAAAACGGACCTCGGATTCGTGATCAGGGACAAAAGTTACCCCTTAGGACAAAGTTTCACGTAAATCGAAGAGGGGTCGGGGCAACTGCTGTGTGAGTTTGGCGGAGAATTACCCATAGGGCAAAAAGCCCTTTTCAAGTGTAGGGGATGATTTAGTTTTTTTCTGGAACAGAAAATTCTACAAAATTCATTTATTTTCAAATTGGAAATAACGGACCTTCAGTTCCATAAATATCAGAGATTGAAAAATGAGGGCTGAAAAATCAGACACTGATTTAATCTTTGCAAAGGTCGAATCTACAAAGTTTAAAAAACAAATGTAGGGAATTCGAAAACAGTATTAGTCTCAATTGGGCAAATATGGAAACTATATTTAGAAAAAAACTGTGGCTTTTTGAAAAAAACTATCTTTGAAATGGCTATAATTTGAGAGGGATGTAATTCATAAAAAATTAACCTCACCACTAATTTGAATTCTAAATGAATTAATAATAATTGAACTCTAATTTTTTTTAAAGGATTACAAAAACAACATCGTTTAACATGTTTTGTCCATTCCAAAATTTTGTGAAATGTCACCTTAAACATTTAAAAAAATCATAATAGAAAATTTTGTTTTTATTAAGAAAAGTTACTCTTTATAACTCTCATCCATAGCAATAACTAAGCCTTTTCCGTACCTACGGATTTTTCATCAGGTTTTTGTATGAAAATTTTCTTATAATACGAATTTTTAAGGAACTTATTGTTGATAATAAAACATTTTAAAATTAAATCGCTTTTTGCTTTGCCAATGATTTTCACATTAGGCATTTCATATTCAACTCAAAGTTTGATTTTAAAAGAATAATTTGGGTAGTTCAAACATTAACAGACACATTCCGCCGTGACGTTGCAACGCTTTGACTTTTCTTTTTTCAGTATTTCGGCTGTAACTCAAAAATTACATTGAAAAGGTACATATGTTATTACAGATTCGGAAAGTACATTAAATTTCCTATAAGAAACAATGTTGAAACATTATTTTAAGCGAATATTTTATTTTTGAGAGGGGGATATGTAGCGTGACGTTGCAACGCGTGACTTTTTCTCAATTCTGACCCAATTCATGTTTCGCCATTAACTCTGCTCTGTTAAACGGCAAATTTGGAGTTCTTCTTCCATTTTTAGTGTAAAATTGGCCAACAAATCGAATGCAATCATTAGTTTTTCGAAAAAATTAAACCTCGATTTTTTAAGACCGCTTACATTTCGTGACGTTGCAACGCTCTGTTTTTGAAAACAGGGTTTTTCGTTGCGTTGCAACGTCACGAAATAATAGTTTCAAAATAAATCATAGGTTTTGTTAGGCTGAACAACTGTAGGTTAAGATTTGATTATAAGACATTAATAGACAGTACAAGGACATGTGAATTGATTGGCCTGCCCATGTTAGACCCCCCCCCCCCCCTGCACCTATTCTGCTTTCATAGTTGCAGTACGATTTACGAAGTTTTCCAAAGGGTTTTCAAAATATTTTTTTTTGTATTATTCCATTATCACGAAGGAAACCCCCCCCCCTCTCCCGTCCTCTATCCATGTAACGGGACGTCCATGCATTACGTAACGGCGTAATATCAAGGGGGAGGGAGGAGGGTTCGAGGATTTATACAAAAAAAGTGTATCGGAAATGTATTTCCAGGGGGTGGAAGGGGTCTAAAAATATAAATGTTTTGTTACGTAATGCAAGAACGCTCCCTTAATATTTTAATGGTTTTGGGAAACTTACAAAACACGTGGAAGTTTTAGAAGGGAGGTGAGGAGCTTCAAGTTTTCAGGAGGGCTTATTTTGAATTTATAAATAAAGTGCCCATATCGTTTGTTCATGGCCCCTAAGGGGTAATCTGCAAACAACGTAACTTATTTTGTTGACTTTTGTGCTTTTTAAATTAAATTTGAGGAAATAATATAACTGTTTAACTGCGCAACATAACATTTTTAATTGTGAACAACAAAACGTTGCATACAACTTATTTAAGTAAGGGTTCGTCCAAAAACAGAGTGACAAAAGTTTGTGAAAAAAAAAAACAATCGAATCACGTGATTTTTATTGTTTAATGAATTTCACTGTAATTTGACTTACATAAGGGTGTGGGATAAAAAAAAATCATTGCGTTGTATTAGAATGAACCCTCACGTAAATCAGTTTATCATAAAGGGGCCATCCAGTAACCACGTGATTACTTTTTTGAAAGTTTTAGAATTTTTCCCCCTTGTGAACATCGGTCTATTTTGATTTGTTCAACAAGTTTCATAAAATACTTTTTTTCGAGTTGCATCAAACTTAAATGACGGAATTTGTGAATGACCCATGTACAATTCTTCTGTAAATATGCTCGGAAACATTATATAACAAATATATAATATTTAGTACCCTTTTATCTTCAACAACCAACTACGCATACACCTTTTTTGCCATGTGACCAATATGATTTAAAATTTCGTGACGTTGCAACGCAAACTTAAACCTGTTGTAACTTTGGATCAAGACAACCAATTAAGTCGCTCTAGATTGCATTTGAAAGCTCTTTCCAAGTACAAAGAGCATCCGAAATATCAAAATGATTGAATGTTTAGTTTTTTGTTGACATAAACAAATGTCCCTTTTTCGTGACGTTGCAACGCAATAAAATGGTAAACTTACACTAGTTTGAAAAAATACTTAACTTAAGATAAACTGCAAACCCATAACATTTCCGTTTAGTAAAACTAAAAACCTTTAAAATGCAATCAAAAGAATATTTTTTGGATTTTATTTCGCTGAAAACCAGGAGTTTTTAGAAAAATGTTTTAAAACGATGATTTTATCACGAATTGATGCATAACCTAACCAACTTGTACAAAATGATATTCAAATGATCAATTAATGAAAACCATGATTTTTGAAGCTTCAAGTAGTCTAGAATCGAGGAAAAATATCCAAATATCTCATACACGCTTTTCAAAATTTCATCCTAAGGTGTACATTGCCGGAGAATGTGTCAACATAATTTTTTTTGCCACATTTTTTGCACAACAAATTTATCCAATGAAATATCCAAGAACTTTAAAAATCATGTGAAAACCTGAATTAAAAAATTTTCTTGTATAAATACTCAGAGCAATATTATTCTTAAAAGTAAACTAAACCGTTCGTGAACTTTAAAACGTTTTACAATTGAAAAAAAAACATTAAGACTCAGTTTTTAAAGTTACGGTTTATTTTTTAAAACATACCTCTAATCCATAAGCTTCATATAGGCATTTTTAAGCACTCAGTTCAATAATTCCAATTTTTTTTTTCAATATTTTTTTAAATTTTTGTTTTGCACCACGTTCAAATAGGTCCATACATTCACATATAAATTTTTCTAACATTAGTAAAATCACGATTAAAAAACCAGTTTTGATCACTTTTTTCTTTGAAATACAAAAAAAAATGACAAGACAACATTTTTTCAATGGTTCAACTATGGTCCCCTTCCAACTAGCTGTCAATTAGGTCCTTTTCTATTAACTTTTTAAAACTTATTTAAATATCAATTTTAATCCTATGTACGAGAGGCCATTGCACTCAGAAAAATAAGCTTTATCGTGGTGAATAACAATATCACAAATTTAAACTTAACTTTAGGACTCAATTTGCAAGAGTTGGTAACCATAGGTTAAGGTTGAAGGTAAGATCGACAAGTTCCATCAATGGGCCTGAGCTATCGTAATTTAAAAATAAAAGGAATTGAGGAAATCTTCAAATTCAAATTTTAATTTATCATTAATTGCATCAAAAAGAAAAAAAAAACAATTTCACATTTGAACAAATTAATCATTGAGATTTTTTTTTGCTTGAGAAATTGCCCATGAATATAAAACACAACTCGTCATTTTGATGTTGATGTCAGTGAACGCATCAGTTGTTCCAAGTTATGTTAGATTGGGGCTCCCTGAGCACGCTCGCACCGACAATATTGGATTTTAGTGAATTTACAGCGAAAAATTTAATTGAAAATTTTGCGTAGGTAGTTATCAATAATTTCAATCTAAAATAAACGAAATCCATACCTGGACTGGGTTGGACTTTTTTTTTTTTTTTTTTTTGAATTAAATATACTTTATTGAATCTTTCTTATAATAATTACATTTGGTTTACATAATAAGTGGTCAGCTGTGGCTCTTCAGCTTTAGTTTGCTTTTCGTGATTTAAACACTGTTCATTTTTATAACTTTAAAAGTATATGATTTATCATTTTTGTAACACTAGGTACAATGAGGAAAAAAAAAAATGTTAAGAAAACATAACCTAACCTAAAACTAACTTAATCTTACCATAAACTAAACCAATCCTTGAATCAAGGGGTATTCAGATATAGCACATTTTTCCCTGAATTTCAAACATTTTTCTTGAATCTTCTGATCCAACATTTTAACTTCTGCTAATTCATGAACCTCACTTGATCTTGTCCAGCCAGGAACATTCAAAACCATTTTGAGTACCTTGTTTTGGACACGCTGGAGCTTCAATTTATGAGTTCTAGCGCAACACTCCCAAACAGGTACTGCATACTCAATAACGGGGTAAATTATTTGTTTGTAAACTGCTAACTTATTTTTCAAAGATAGCTTTGATTTTCTGTTAATTAAAGGATACAAACACCTGATGAGAATGCTGCACTTGTTCAATATTTTATCTACATGTTGCCGAAACAAAAGTTTCGAGTCAAGTATGAGACCTAAATAGACAACTTCCTTTGACCAGGGTATCGAAACATCATTCATTTTAATCAAAACATCATCCTTTGGGACAAATCTGGCCGATTTGGAAAGTGGGAAAATGATGGTTTGAGTTTTGGCTGCATTTATGCGAATTTTCCAGTCGCCAAAGTATTCGGAAAGAACGTCAAGACCCTTCTGAAGACGGCCAACTAAATATCTGGTTATTTTACCCTTATAAATAACGGCAGTGTCATCAGCAAAAAGTGACAACACACCATTACCAGGAAGAGTAGGCAAATCAGATGTAAAAATATTGTACAGAAGTGGGCCAAGAATACTTCCTTGGGGAACCCCAGCATCAATGTTGAATAATCCAGAAGCAATCCCATTCAGAAAAACCTTGAACGATCTCTCCGAAAGATAGTGCTGGATAATTTTGATAAGATACATTGGAAAACCGTATAAATACAGTTTATGTATCAAACCATCATGCCAAACATTGTCAAAAGCCTTCTCAACATCTAACAAAGCCATAGCAGTTGATTTAGACTCAAGCTTGTTCTGCTTGATGATTTTGGTTACTCTCGTAAGCTGATGAGCAGTATTATGTCCCTTTCGGAAGCCAAACTGCTCGTTCAAAATTATATTATTATCGTTGGTAAAATCCAAAAGCCTTGAATAGATGACCTTCTCAAAGAGTTTGGACAGACTACTCAAAAGACTAATGGGGCGATAACTTGTTGGCGATGTTGGATCTTTTTGAGGCTTCAAAATTGGTATGACTTTGCCCAGCTTCCAATTGGTGGGGAAGTAACCAAGTTGCAAACATTTATTGAAAATATTGGCTAGATGTTGAAAGAACTGATCACTCTGTTTTTTCAACACCAGATTAAAAATGTTATCAAAGCCTGGAGCTTTCATATTTTTCATTTGTTTAACTGCAACTTTGACTTCCTCACCAGAAACATGGGAATCTGCAGGAAATTCAAAGGTAGAGTCATTGATTGTTGAAATACTATTGGCAACTGATGTTTCTTTACGGCTGGTCATGGAAGCGCCAAGATTATGTGAACTAACAAAATGAAGCCCAAGTGCATTTGCCTTTTCCTCGGATGTAATCAAAGGAGAATCCTCAACAATAAGAGGAGGAATAGGCTTTGGTTTGTTTTTAAGAACTTTTGAAAGTTTCCAAAATGGTTTTGAATAATTCCCAAGCTGGCTTACATGTTTTGAAAATTCTTGATTTCTGATATTGTCAAGTCGGTCTTGTATGATTTTGTTCAAATTGTTCACTGAAATCTTTTTGTCATAGTCCCCAGTCCGTTGATATTGTCTCCTATAAACATTCCTAAGTCTAATCAAGTGTTTAGTATCTACGTCAATATCAGTTACCTTAAAATTAACAGGAACCTCTCGAACGTTGGCAGCCTCTGCTTGGTTGATAGCCTGCTGGATCACCTCCAGCGAACGATCAATATCAGCAGAAGTTTCCGGCTGTTGATCATAGTCGATGTTGCTGTCGACCACTTGCTGAAACTGCTGCCAGTCAACGTTGTGGTAATCTTTCCGGGTTGGTTGCCGCTGCGGAGTAACGGAAGCTCCAACCTCCACAACCACCGGATAGTGATCAGAACTCAACTCTTCAAACACCTCAGGATGAGCCACGTTCTCAGCCATATTGGTAATGAAGAAGTCGATGATTGAGTGATTCCCAGACCGAGCCACCCTCGTTGGACGATCCGGACTCACAACGTTGTAGTATCCGTTTTGCAGATCGTTGTGCAGAATCACTCCGTTCCGATTCCTCCTGCTGTTGCCCCAAACTTCATGCTTCGCGTTGAGGTCACCAGCGATGATGTACTTTGCGCTCCGCCGTGTCAGCTTCTGGATATCGCTCTTCAGTTTTGCTGCTGAACCATCTCTGGCATTCACCTGACGTGGACAGTATGCAGCAATGAAGAGTACTGGGCCAACCGAAGTGGGAATTTCCACTCCAACGGCCTCGATGATGTCCAGCTTAAAGTGTGGCAGCCGGCGTGGCTTGAGATCACGATGAACAGCGACAAGCACACCTCCTCCTCCAGAGGTGGTCCTATCGAGCTGCGTCGCGATCTTGTAGTTTTGCAGATAAACTTTTTCACCGGGCTTCAGATGAGTTTCCGTGATGGCGGCTACGTCGATCTCCTTCTCGCGAAGAAAATCCACCAGCTCTAAATTCTTCCTCCTAATGGAGCAAGCGTTCCAATTCAGCAGCTTGAGGGACCTACGATCCATACTGGATGACGAACGAGGTCAGCACTTCAATCTGCTGGGTCTTGGTTTTGCATCCACGCAGTGCAGCGGACATCTGTTTGAAAATATTGAGGAGTTCGGTTGAGGTGTAAAGATCATTACCGTTTTCCTCAACTGCTGGTTCTTGGGTTGGTCTTGGCTCCTGGCTGAAGCCCGGTGGTGGCGGTCTCGGCTCCTGGCTGGAACCCGGCCGTGGATGATTCACCTCAGCTCTCTTCCTGGGATCCAACGGCAACGGTGCCAAGTTTGGGACCTGGCGTCGCGGTTGAAGAGGTGGAAAATTTTCCTCCACCAGGGCTGGAGGAGTTCTACGACGCTGAGGCTGATTCTTCGTCGATGCTTGCTGCCGAATTTTCACGAACTCAGCTCTCTTGGGGCACTTTCGGTCGGTTGACGAGTGCTCACCGTTGCAGTTGAGGCACTTCACCAGCGAATCTTGGATGCACTGGGATGTGATGTGCGCATCGGTACCACATTTGGCGCAACGACGCTTCAGGTGGCAGTTCTTACCTCCGTGCCCGAAACCCAGGCAGTTGAAGCATTGTGTGACGTCACGATGCACTGGTCGGTATCGCTCCCACGACACGATAATGTTGAAAACCGCTCGAATTGCCTTCAGCTCAGGAAGCGTCGTCGATCCCTTAGCCAAATGCAGCAGGTAGAGCTGGTCACGGTACTTGATGTCTTTGTTGCGTCGGCTCATTTTGTGCACGGCCAACACATCCAGTTTCAAAACTTTTAGCTCGGCAGCTAATTCCTCCACTGGCATGTCGTACAGACCTCTGACGACGATTTTGTACGGCTTATCCATGGCGACATCATGGGTAAAGTACTCCGCCTCGTTTTCGGTCAAGTAATCCTTGACCAGTTGATAGTGCTGCCTGGATTGCACCAGCACCTTAAATCCGTCCTGACACAGACGAATGTTGCCTAGGACTTTCCCAGACTTGATGAGTTCAACCAGCCCCGCTCGAAAGTCGATCGTTGCTGCTGATTGCCGCACATAAAAAGGAGGCAGTTTCTCCTTTCGCTGTTTCACTTCATTCTCCTTTGCTTCCGCTACCTGGTCCTCGTCAGGCAGTCCAGCAAACTTGTTGTTCTTCAATAGCTGCTCCTCGTGGGACGAAGAGTTCTCCTCCTCCTCATCCATCGGTACAGTACCGTCGCTCTTTTTCGTCTTTTTGCTGTTCGATGTCACTTCCAAAAGCACCTTCCTTTTGGAAATCCCCGGTTTTTGGCCATCAGTTGAGGCCTCAACCTTCCTTTTGGAAATTCCCACTTTTTTGCCTGCTTGAGCCGCAGGTAGGGCAATATTGCCGGCGTTTTGCGCCGGGACGCGATGAGTCATGTTGATTCAGACAACCTTCACCAACGAATGCTCGGATAACAATGACTGGGTTGGACTTCGTTTTGCAATGCAATTCAGTTTATTTCTGTAAACTATAATATTGTATCAGAAAGGCAGATCAGCTTCATCATTTCTTGGAAACTCTAACCCCTAAAATCCGGTGTACACCGTCACACCGAGTACATTCGTCGTTTTTATGTCCTTCCATTTTTTTCTCGAACCATTCCTGGAAACATCCAGCATCCAACCTGGGCCAGCCATGATCCAGGGCACCACCACCGGAAAGCTCTCCGGATAAAGGGGGACACGATTTGGGTACATATTTGAATGAAATCATGTGTCGAGTGTGTGTGCGAGACCTCGTCGCACCCCGAAATAATGCAAGGCTCGGAAAAGAAAAGTTCTTCGCTCGGAGGTTTCCGGTGACACACAACACATACATTGTATATACGTTCATCGTGTGCTTTAGTGAGCTTTTGTGCTACAACACTCGGTCTTCTTGTCCCTGCCAGGTGATTCTAGGTTGGAGGGAGGGAAATCTCATATTTTAACACATTTCACAGTCAGCTGATTTTCTTACACGGGGATTAATTTGACACGGAGAATGGCGCTCAGCAAGGAACGCAATGAGGCTTGGCCAGTATGTAGAATAACTTTCTAGAAGAGTCGTGAAAACGTTGAGCAGAAGAGATAGCTTTGACTCAATTTACTTCAATTTCAACTTTCAGCTTTCAAGTTGAAACAATCACACTTTAACTTCCAACAAATCGACCCACCTGATAGGTGCACTGCAAACATCCACCCAACACCTGTATCAGTCAGCTCTTGGCAAACATTCCACCAGTGTAAACCACTTGCCCTCGCCGGCAGAACATTTGCCCTCCTCTTGAACCATCGACGATATCGAGTGCTTCCCCTCCACGTAGTAAATCCCATTTCCTTCAGATCAATACTCCGGCGCAACAACGTCGAGCAGCAAAAAAGTGGCTCCCAGAACGACTTCCTGTTTCACGTTCTGCTTCCGGTGTTTGCCGATTCTGAAGCAGCACCAGAGAGAGGCCATTCTTCTTTCGAAAAAAGCCCACCCTCCGGCCGAGTCCCGTGGGAAAAGAATCACAACGAGCTTTTTTGCGCCAGCTCACATCTTGTGTCATGACTTTTCAAAACATTCTTCCATCCCCCGAAAGCAACAGTCCTTCCATCGTCATCGTGCTCGAATGACACGAAAAGTGAGGAAAACTTTATGACAGCTATTGAATTTCGGTCGTGACGGTCTTCGCTTTTTTTTTTGTTCAGGCGGGAGGTTGGGTTGCTGTCGAACTCACCCAAAGTACATGAGAAGCATGTTATTTCAATTTTTTGTTGGCTCGACTTCACATCAAGTGGTGCAGTGCCGCGGGAGAAAGGGGTATAACGGTGGGGTCTACTTTACGAGGTCAACACCGCCCGGCAAGTTTGTTAACCACCCACTTGTGCTGTAAATCACTTTCTTTGTTCGGCGGCTACCGCAGCAGCCAACCAGCCACCACCCACTCTCCTCGATGGACTGCGGTCCTTTCCCGCTGCCGTCTCCGACGCCGTCTCCGGGAGAATTCCAACAATGGCAGTCGTGGTCAGGGATGCCACATGATTTTTTAAAATGTCTGTGAAAAAATCTGTGTATGTCTGTGTCTTTGTCTAAAATTCAAATAAATCAATTTACAGTCATAGAAATCTATCAAAAATTGTGTTTTAAGCATTTGAAGACTAACAAAATAAGTTTCGATTGATATTTTAACAAAATAACAATTTAATGAAGTTTTTAAAAAGTCTGTGTACCTCAAAAAATGTCTGACACGAGCTCAAATGTCTGTGAAACACAGACAAATCTGTGTATCTGGCATCCCTGGTCGTGGTAGAAAGTGTGAAATTGTGGCAATCCACTCCAATGTCGAATTAGTGGCGGGAAGTTAATGAATTCACTTATAGTTGAGCGAAAAAACTTGATGTGGAACAATTATAGTTAAGAAACTTATTTAATAATTATTCAATATCACCGTAAAAATAAAGTTTAAAGATATTATCAAGAAAAACGCATTTTTTCTCAAGCTTTTAATTTTTATTTTCATTATGATGAATTTTTTTCCATGCATTCTTTTGTCATAAGAAGCCATTATACATGATTAGTTTTATAAATCCATACAATTTTGCGGGATGTTCATACAAAATGTGAATGTGAAATTCGAAAATATTTATCTAGCGAAGAGATTTTCTGATCAATTTTAATTCTTCAGTAAAGCTGTAGGTTATGATAAAGCTTTTCAAATATAACACATGGGAAAAAAGCCTTTTTATCGTAAAATCGCGATAACTCGTGATGTTTATAAGCAAACCCCTTAAGTCTATAGATCAACAATTTTGTAAATGTCTGCTCTATAGCTTTATAGAACTTTGTTACACTCTAAAAAATTACCTTGCAAAATTAAAAAAACGAAATTTTAAAATGAAAATTTTTGTTCTAAATTAAAAAATGACCCTTCTGGGTCAATGTAGATTCGAAAAGTACATTAAATTTCCCATAAAATGACATGTGCCAAAAAATTTTACAGTCGGGTAACGGAAAATGGGAGAATTTTTAAAACTTTTTTAGTGTTTTTTTTTTTTGATGAAAAATACGTTTTTTTGGAATTCTGAGTACGCCATCAAATCGAGCGTCTAATTTTACATAAAAAGTCTCTTTGACACCAAATTTCTATCTCATCACCGTTTCAGGTTGCAAATTATTGAAAAACACCTTATTTTTCGCATGTTCAAAATGGAAGGGGTCGTACCGCCCCTCCGTCACGAGGTATCAAAAAACAGACCTCGGATTCCTGATCAGGGACAAAAGTTACCCCTTAGGACAAAGTTTCACGCAAATCGAAGAGGGGTCGGGGCAACTTTTCCCGATTTCGTGTGAGTTGGTGGAGAATAACCCATAATTAATTTTCTACATTTTTTAAGGTCTGAATTTTATAATCTGGCTTTAGCGAAGCACACACGATATATCATTTGGGAGTCTTCGCCAGCCTTTCCCATTTTGAGGATATGTCGAGAAATTCTAGTACTCACTTCTCAAATGATAAAAATAATAAAAAAAAAAACAATAAAGAAATGTAAACTTACTTTCAAGAATCTATAAGAATCAACACACAATACGCATAAATAAGATCGAAAATCAGATAAATTTTGAAAATTCACACTTTCTCCTCACTAAAATTCAAATATTATTCTTTTTTTTAAAGGAAAAATGTGTGTGGTAAAATTTCCTACAAGCTACATGAAATGATTTTATTGAGAAAATAAGTTGAAAAAAATCCGACATTAATCAGTCCGAGAGCAATCAAAAGCTAAAACTTCTTGCACATAAACCTATGACTTAAAAACAGAATGAGAATAATGTTTGCATTTTTCAGGTTATTATCGAAAAGTTTTATGCAGTGTTTCTAAAAATTACTCATACAAATTTGTGAGTTGTCCATGAAAAAGAAATAAATTACGCACTAGAAAAATATATCATTCATTTAAACTTTATTCTGCAAAATTTTAAATTTACAAACATTACCATATTCATTTTTTTATGGTTTTCAGTAGAACAAGGGCCAACGTTTGAGCTAAAAAGGATATCCCAATTTTGGTCAAAAAGAATTTTTGAAAAAAATTATTTTATAGAAAGTATTGAAAACGCCTACAAAAAACAAAAAGATATTATTATGCAGCAATTCCCCACAAAAACAGCATGGATAAAAACAATGGTGCTCGGACCGGGCTCAATTTTTTTCTGGGGTTCCTAGGCTGAAATAATAAGACCCGCATTTTTTTTGTTTGGCCATTAGGGTGACCTACGCCGTATTAGGGTGGTCCGAAAAATTGCCATTGTAGTCATAGCAAAAACCACTTTTTTCAAAAAATCATAACCACCCGCCATTTCAACCGATTTTAGCTATCTTATACGCAAATGAAAGGCGATAAGTTGGTCTTACAAAGAAAAATAGTGCGTTATAATAACCAAGCCTAACATATGAAAAGGTCATATGAAACTTTAAAATGCTGTTCTGACGGTGTTTGGACCAAAGAGCCTTTGTCTGAGAATATATTTTATCGGATTCCTCGGACAATTTTACATAACACACTGAAAAATGGAAGGAGATCATTAACAGGATTCTGTGATATGATTTTTGGAAAATAAAATGACAAAAACAGGAAAAAATAACTTTTTCACAACTGCGATAACTTGAAAATTTCAGCAGTGACCTATACTGCCCCTGATTGCATAAATGTCCCATATGCATTTTCATCGTTTTTGAGTTATTGATGCAGTTTGGTTCAAAATTGTGTGCTCTTTCAAAAGAGTCGGCAACATCCAGTACTTTGTTTCAGTTTAGGAAATCCAGTTTTTTCGCGAAAAGTTGGCTACGTGTTTATGTGTGGGACAAACTTCAAATGCGTTTTCCTCAGCTTGCTATTTTTGCATATGGGACATTACATGCTTCAAAAGTCAAAAGTAGCGTCTTTCAATTAAGAAAATTTTGGTACCATAACATTAGGCTTAGTGATTTTTCACGCTCACGAAATTTCACGGGGACCTCAATTTCAAAACACCAAATTTCACGCAAATTTCGCGGATCTTGAAAAATATTAAAATAACTCTGAAAATCCAATGTTAAATTCACAGAAACTACTATTTATGCTTCATTATATATTATTTTTCAATAAACTAAAAAAATCTTCACTTAATTTGAATGTGACGCAAAAAAAAAAATTCCGCCTGGTTTATGGATGGGCTCTATATATATTTTGAAACAAAATGTAGGGCATGCGTCCGGGTCCGGTGGTTTAGTGGTTAGCGTGGTAGCCTCTAAATCCCAGTATGGCCTGGGTTCAATCCCAGACGGACCCGGTGGCATTTTTCGAGACGAGATTTGCCTGATCACGCCTTCTATAGGATGGGGAAGTAAAACGTCGGTCCATTTTCGTAAAAGAGGTTTTGGGTGACTCACCACATATAACCTTCGGACCTAGAAATGAGCAGAAACTTGCAACAGAGACCACAAAAGACCCGGGGTCGTTAAAGTGGATTGCTTTGCTTTTTTTTTTGTAAGGCATGCGTATTCTCATTAACTGAACTGCTCTTATAATATTCGACTAATAAAGCTATAATGTTTTCTGTTGTATCATTTTTCATTTTATTGAATTTCATATCAAAGCAAGATTTAACAATCTTGTCCAGTCAAAATGAGTAAAATAAATTGAATTTTCTGCGACATTTAGCACATTAAACATATTTTTAAGGGTTTTAGCTTACTTTTCTAAAAGTAAATTAAAAATCAATTTGCAAAAATAATATATTTTTTTACAAAAGAAAACAAAAAAAGTAGCATTTTTTAACTTTCTAGTTAAAATTAAATGGGCCCAAAAAAAATTATATGTTTTTAAAAGTTGATTCCTAAGATAAACAATACTCTTCATTTTATTTTGAATGAAACAAAGCTTGGTTCTTTGAATTTCTTATAAAACTATACCTTTCAAATTAAATAGCAGTGAAATATTTGATATAGCGATTGAAAATATTACTAAATTTAGTTAGTTTCTAAAAACCTCAAAACTCAAGCTCAAGCTTTTTAATTGAAAACTAATAAAATTTAATTAAATAGTCTTTTTGGATGAAATATTTAGTAACTTGTTATGATTTGAGATAATTGATAAATTTCACGAATTTCATGCCGTCCACGAAATCGTCAAAAATCACTAACGCTATATTAGTAATTAAACCAGAGTATTCACTCGCTTAGTTCTACAGCAGTTCATAAGATTATTTTTATTCCTTTTTGAGTTTGATAAATTATTTTGAGAGAATCGTTACATTTTCACACAAACATAAAATTTCACGGGATTTCGCGGAAAAATCCAAATTTTGCGGATTTCACGCTGTCCGCGAAATCGTGAAATTTCACTAACCCTACATAACATGTATAGGTCATCGCTGAAATTTTAAAGTTATCACAGTTTAAGTGAAAAAGTTGTTTTTTCCTGTTTTCGTCATTTTCTAATTTTTGCGCGCGGCGCGTCAAAAAACACGGATTTTATTTTCAAAAAATCATTTCTCAGAATCCTGTAAATAAATTCCGTAAATTTTTCAGTATATTATGTAAAATCACCCGAAGAATCCGCTCAACATATTTCCAGAAATAGGCTCTTTGGTCCATACACCGTTTGTTTTAGTAAAACTGTGATAACTTTAAAATTCAAGCGATGACCGGTATCGAGGTTAAACTGTGGATTTTGCGAAAATTGACGATAATGGACAACTTTTTTCGAATCATGCTGTTTTCGTGAGGAATTGCTGTATATTAATAAATGATTTCCACATCGAAAAATATTTTTTGCAATTCCGACGTGAAACTACTTACTTTTCATGTCATTCTTGAACGAAGAAATAGCCTACTTTTCTGTACCAAAAATAATAGAATCGAATAGCAACTCTTTTCAAAATAGATGCTGGAAAAGTTTTACTTTTCAGCACTGAAATGAGTGAGCTATTTTAGGACTCTGAGCCAAATATGAGCAAAATTGGTCAACATTTACCCATTGATACTCGGGGGTGAAGTTTGTATGAGAAAAATCGAAAAAATGTATGAAAAAAAAATTTCTTGTTGTTTGGTCTGCACGGAGCGCAATTTCCATCCAAATACTTTCTAAAGTGAGATTCTTATTGGAATTTTAACGCTCTACAGCTTTGTAGAACATACCAAAACTGTGAAACTCGATCCTGAAAAGTTATTAGCGATTCAAAAATGTCATTTTTGTATGAAAAACCATTTTTTCACCAACTTCAGGCTCGGGTATCAATGGGATAATCTCAACTAATTTCGCTCAAAATTTGCACAGATGCTTAAAATAACCCAATAAACCGTTTTCCGTTTGTAGAGCAGGGGGTCATTTTTTCTGGGCACCCTAATGACCATATGACCTAGAATTTTAGTCAAAGGGTGTTTTTCGGAGTTGCAAAAAATGTTGTATGGAACTCGTTGCAAAAGTTGATTTTTTCAGCACTCGTCGTATTTATTCAACTTAGTGAACCTCGTTGGATAAATGTACGACTCGTGCAGAAAAAATCCTCTTTTTGCAACTTTTTGCAACTTGTTGCATAAACTACTATTTGTAAAGTTGTGAGAAAGTGCCCCGTTTTTGAGTTATAGCCAGTTTGCGGTAAAATCATTCAATAAAACTTTTTTTTAAATTTTTTTTTTAATAGTGCCCATCCTTTTCGAAAATATTTCACATTTTTTAACAGCTTGTCTTGCAAGCAAAGTTTGCTGCTCTAAGTTCAAATGGTTTAAAAAATATACTATGGTTTAAAATATAGATTATTTTTATAGATCAAATGAAATGATACATACCCGTAATCACGGAATTTGTGGCAATTTCTTTAATTATAATGCTTGGAAATGCTCTGTGCAAATATATATCATAATAGTTCAAAATACACCACTTCTTCTCTCAAAAAAGAACCTGCAACAATGCTTGCTTGTAGTCAGTTACGTTCTGTACTTTCATTCACACTCAATCTCACACACTTACAAGCAAACAGTAACACCTTAGAATGTGTGCGGGAGGGTGCGTTGCTCGCTGCAAAACATAATTCCCATAAAATTTTATCATTTCTCCGTGCCTCGACTGCATATTGTGTGTGTGCGTTTGTGTGTTTATGCTACACCAGAATCTGCGCTGGCCAGACGGAATGGGGGACAGAAACGGCATCAGCTGCAGTAAACGCTGTTTCTATTTTCTCGGAAGCCACCTTCCGACCACCCACCACCCAACCCGGTCACTGTTGTGCTTGTTTTCATTCATCTGAATTATTGTGTTGGGGCACTCGTTTTTTTTCTGCCACCATATCTCGGGGTTGCCTTCTTGCAAAAATTCGGTGCAGTGTGAAATCAGTCCGCTGGGAATGCGAGGCCAACAATGGTTGGAAGTGAGGGCACTGTGAAAAATTGTAAAAAAAAATCTGGATAATTTGTTCAAATAGACACATTTTAAATTAAAACAGCAATTTTCAGTGTGTCTTTCTAGATGGTAAACGAGCAGCAATCCAAATTGGAATGCATGAATTGAATAGTTTCACGAGATAGAATCGGCACAAGATGGGGTAATTTGGGGGAAATTCCTTTGCTCTAATGGTTTTGGGAATGGGTTCAGAACCTGCAAGCTTTTGCACATGCTGCTAGCAAAGTGCAGGAAGTAAGTTTTCTGGGGACATTTTTAGCATTGGTTATGAATAAAATCATTTCATTTCGTTTCTTTTCCTCCGGAATGATTAATGTTTGCAAATGATAACATTACTGCGATAGTCTTTGAAAATCCAAACATATTTTTTACTTTGCTATTTTTCGAAGAAATTAACAAAAATAAGAATAATAAAAATAGGTTATTGATCAATATTAAAAATAAAAGTAAAAATAAAAAAATCAGACGTAATGACGAGTGTTCAAAAATTGTTCAGTCCACAAATATTTTATCAATTTAAGTTTTGCTTCAGTTTGAAAAACTCAAGCAAATCAAATTTTCATCATGATCACCATTAAATCCTGTCCGGACAACTTATGCTCCTTTAAATTTATGTACCCATCACTATCCACCTCGTTCACACCGATTAGGGATTCTGACCCGATCGAATCAATTTCCTATCAAATCAATTTCCTCTGACCGATAAATCCACTCCCGTCACCGGCTCTGGCCAGCCGAGGTCCACCTTAACCGTGTTCCGTCCCGTGACCGATCGCATCCCAAAACGCACACCAAAATCCCTTGGCGAGGTTGGACCCCTCACACGATAGGAAAAAGGGAGCAGGACAAATGGCACCCCAGATGAGGATTCGCAAATAGAATATAAAATATCCACTTTTCCTCCCGGGAGGGGGTGAAACACCATTTGCTTGCTGTAAGTCCGCTCCAGCTTAGCTCGGCTTGTTTCCGAAAAATGTGTTTAATTCCCACTGATTTATTGGCCAAATATGTCCCTGTTTAGCCCAACCGAGAGCCCGTCACCGGAGCAGGAAAAACTATCCTTCTCCTCCACTCTCTAACCCCTAAATAGATCTCGAAGGGCTTAGCTGCTGTTGCTCGGTGCCCGGTTGCATACATCCCACCAAATTTGCACACCGGGGAACAACCGCTCGGGGACGACGAATGTCGAAGAAGAAGTGGTTATAAATATCGGTGCTGATGGTGCTAAACATCGCCGGGTGGTTCTGGTGACGGCGAGGAAGAGGGAAGAGATAGAAAAAAAAAGGATGCGAAGGATTGAGGATGGTCCGAAGAGAAATGATAATCCAAACTTAGTTTTTTGTGAGCACACTTTTTGCTGGTCCTTGTTTGGTTTTGAACGGTGTTGGATTGAGTGGGATAGGGTGGATCAATGGGTTTTGGGTTTTGGGTTTTGGGTTTTGGGTTTTGGGTTTTGGGTTTTGGGTTTTGGGTTTTGGGTTTTGGGTTTTGGGTTTTGGGTTTTGGGTTTTGGGTTTTGGGTTTTGGGTTTTGGGTTTTGGGTTTTGGGTTTTGGGTTTTGGGTTTTGGGTTTTGGGTTTTGGGTTTTGGGTTTTGGGTTTTGGGTTTTGGGTTTTGGGTTTTGGGTTTTGGGTTTTGGGTTTTGGGTTTTGGGTTTTGGGTTTTGGGTTTTGGGTTTTGGGTTTTGGGTTTTGGGTTTTGGGTTTTGGGTTTTGGGTTTTGGGTTTTGGGTTTTGGGTTTTGGGTTTTGGGTTTTGGGTTTTGGGTTTTGGGTTTTGGGTTTTGGGTTTTGTTTTTGTTTTTGTTTTTGTTTTTGTTTTTGTTTTTGTTTTTGTTTTTGTTTTTGTTTTTGTTTTTGTTTTTGTTTTTGTTTTTGTTTTTGTTTTTGTTTTTGTTTTTGTTTTTGTTTTTGAAAACGTTTGACGATTTAAAAAATTAGTGTCAGGTTATTAGGCTGGTTCAAATTTCGATTGTGTCACGTTCCCCAGAAAGCCATTCCCCCGAATATCATTCCCCAGAAATCAATTCCCCAGAATGAACCGTTCCCCAGAAAACCATTCCCAGAATGTATTATTCCCCAGAAAACCATTTCCCAGAATGTACCGTTCGCCAGAAATATTTATCGTGGTGATTATAATTATTTCCAAAATTTTCAAAATTTCTGAATGTTTTCAAAATTTTTTCAAATTTCCAAAATTTCCAAAATTTCCAAAATTTCCAAAATTTCCAAAATTTCCAAAATTTCCAAAATTTCCAAAATTTCCAAAATTTTCTAAAATTTCCAAAATTTCCAAAATTTCCAAAATTTCCAAAATTTCCAAAATTTTCAAAATTTCAAAAATTTTCAAAATTTCCAAAATTTACAAAATTTCAAAAATTTCCAAAATTTCCAAAATTTCCAAAATTTCCAAAATTTCCAAAATTTCCAAAATTTCCAAAATTTCCAAAATTTCCAAAATTTCCAAACTTTCCAAAAATTTAAAGTTTCCAAAATTTCCATAAATTCAAAAAAAGATAATTCCATAATTTCAAACTGTCAAAAAGCTAAAAAAAATAAAATTTATAATCTTTGATTGTTTTTGAATTTTTTTTCTCTTTAATTTTGATTTTTGAATCTCAAACTTTTTGATTTTTTTTGAGAATTTTGAAAATGTTTTTAATTCATGACAGCTTTGGTTTTTTTGAGTTACCATTAACAAATTATGATCGTAATATTTAGATCGAAAAATCTCGATCGTGATGCGAGAAATAAAGATGGAAATATTACGCTCGAGTGCAATAATCACCACGTTAACTTGTGTCAGCAGTTATTACAAGGCTAGAAAGTTTTCCCTTCTTTAAAGAAAGAAAAATTTATAGCCTTGTTATTATAACTGCGACACGGGTTTAATTTTCCCTTTTTTAAGTAAGGGAAAAAATACTTGACAACTTACACAACTTTTTAAATTTGTTATCACTAGTCAAGAGAGTTTTTCCTTATGGAAACAAAAAAGAATACAAGAAAAAAAAACTTTAAAGCGAAAATTCAACTTCTGTTAGCAGATATCACAAGTCAAGACAGTTTTCCCTTCTTTAAAGAAGGTGAAATTCAACTTGTGTCAGGAGACCTTAAAAGAAGGAAAAATTAATCAGTTATTGTAAGTCAAGAGAGTTTTCTTCTTCCAAAAATGATAAATTAAATTTTGTCACCTTAAATCAAATTTAGAAAATTTAAATAATCATGCAAAATGAGCAATATGCCAAAAGTCCTTTATGTTAGATGGGATAATACTAATGACACCCATACTCATATTTTAATTTTAACAAACATTTTTCTTCTTTGCAAAATAAAAATAGCATTCACGGAAAACAAGAAATAAAAAGAAGGGAAAATTTCTTAGAATAATAGAACGAGTCATAAGCCGAATTAAGATTTTCTGTTATTTTCTCAAGAATTGTTGTCAAAAAAAGAAAAAATTCTCGGCATGGATAAAATAACCTTGTCCAATTTTCATATTTTCTAAGAAATTTCAAACAAACTAATATTTGAAACTACTTTGATTTTTCGAGAAAGAAACTTTTCTGGTTTTCAGGGAAATGGTACATTCTGGGGAATGGTTTTCTGGGGAATGGTTTTCTGGGGAACGTGACACAATCCAAATTTCATTTAAAGTTTTTCTCTTCATTCAATCCTGGATCCACCCCATCATTCCCCCTTTTAACTGCTGCAACTTGCGCCACCCATGTTTACCTCTCTGCGATTCCCCTCTCCTCGCGGTTGCTCTCGTCCAGCATCCCTGCGTCAACTCAACACAGTTAGCAAGCGCAGCACAAGGAACACGAAACAGGAGGGTAACACACAGATCATGTGTATTAAACTGTTGACAAATGACAAGCAATAATGTACAGTCCTAGGGGAGGGGAAAGAGCACCGAGCAGTTGTGTGTGTGTGTGGAATAAAGCGGAAAAATAGAAAGTATTGGCAAACAAATTTGTTCAAGAGGGGGAAACAAAGCAACTTTAATCCGAGGGGACGCAATTATAAAAGCCAAGGACCACCGCCACCATATGACAATCCCAAGGGGAGGATCAATTCGTCCCGGGCACTTCCCAAAGGATTTCCCGTTGCTGCTTGCTGACTGATTGCCAATAATTGCGGTCTGTCCCCGAGTAGTGAACATAGATGGCCTTCTGGCGTAGAGGGTAGAAAAAAAAACAGAACTCAGTGAGGACATTATTTGTCTACAGTTATTTTGATGATTCTGACAAATTGTTTTGCCAACTGCAAATATTTGACTTTCATCAAGCGACCGGGCACAGTCGTCAGTCAGTCAGTCAGTGGGTTTTGTGTACACACTTTCCCAGCGAAAAAGCTCCCTTCTCTTCTAGCCTAGTACGCTTAAAATGACGTCGGCGATGACAGCCGCTCAGAGTAAATAAAAAATCCGTTTGGGCTTGGGAGGCGAAACCAGCGAATGCAAACAACTTGTGGCGGAAATCGTGTGACCCGGAGAAGATTGTGGGTGTTGGACCCTTTCTGTTGTATTTCTCCTTAAAGTCAGAAAGTAGAAAATTTTGGAAAACTATTTTCAAGGAACCAAAAGTTTGATTAAATTATGACCAAATAAAAGTTCCAACAGGTGCACTGTTCATTCCTAATCATTTAAAAGTATCTCAACCCTAGAAAAGTAAATTAATCCTAAGTCAACAATCGCCTTATCGTCCAATACAAAATTTGGAAGCTTTAAACATAATTAACACTTGCATTAAAAATGCGTTGACATTTACTAAGCAAACTGTGGCGAGTCTGCTTGACCTTTTGCCAATCTTATTTCAAGTCATACATTTTTAAATAAGTTAAAACGAACGATACATTTTTTAGGATTTCTGTAAGATGCTGCTGAACATTTCCTAAATCAACAATATATTCAACGAAATGTTATTTTTGGATAAAACATTGATTTAACCGAAATTTTTATGACAGAAAGATTCCATTTAGCAAAAAGCAAAAAGCAAAAAGCAAAAAGCAAAAAGCAAAAAGTAAAAAGCAAAAAGCAAAAAGCAAAAAGCAAAAAGCAAAAAGCAAAAAGCAAAAAGCAAAAAGCAAAAAGCAAAAAGCAAAAAGCAAAAAGCAAAAAGCAAAAAGCAAAAAGCAAAAAGCAAAAAGCAAAAAGCAAAAAGCAAAAAGCAAAAAGCAAAAAGCAAAAAGCAAAAAGCAAAAAGCAAATAAATGGATGGCAGCTTAGATTTTTTAAAAGTTTTTATCTTTTCTTAACAACAACTCTGAGATTTTTAAGATCACCCAAATAAACGACGTTATCTTTGATTGATTCAAGAAGAAAATTTATTCTAAATTCTTCAGATCTCTCAAAGCTATTTACCCAACCCCCTACTTAAAAAATGTACCTCCTCTTCCAGCGCAAACATTTGCATTCTAAATTTCCCCCGAGCCTGTTTTCCTAGATTATGAAATAAATCGATTTTGGCCTGCTCGGGCGTACTTTATCCCGGCGAGCCCCTCCGTCCAAAATTGGACCCATCAAAGACTGTCGTGGCCTCTGGCTGGAATTGAAGACGTATTTGGCAATCACCTGGGAACAAAAGCGAAAATTTCCTACGCAAACAAACGTCGCTGCGCTGTAGAATGTGGTGATTATCTTTGAACTTTTCCGCGTAGCTTATTTGCGTTTTTTCTGCAAAGAAGACGCTTTTAGATGGATTTTCACACTCTGAGGAAAATTTGTGGGAGGGGTTGAGTTGAGCTTCGTTTGCATAAATATATTCACCCTAATGAAGCGAGACGGTGTGAGGAATTTAGAACAACATAAAATTTGAATAATGTTGTTATGGGCGTTATGATTTTTAAGAGAATTGAATTTTTAGAGTCATCTGGTCTCAAAAATTGAATTTAAATCGTGCACTATAGAAAAATCAAACCCCTGAATTACAGCAAATTAATCTCAAGCGTGTGAACTTGAATCACACCCCCACCACAAATCGGAAACAAATTGGCCAAAAATTACGACATCAGGGCCCTGCCGAAAGTTGAACATGTGTTTTGGGGTGAAACCATAATTGGATAAAATCAATGGATTTTGTTCGAGTCCACCCACAACTTTTGCCCGGCTCTCGATTAGGTTAACGGAAAAGTTTGGTCAAAAAAGAAGAAGAAAAAACTTGAAGGACGGCCAAGGCCACTAGAAAAGTTACAGATCGACGGATGATTTTTCCTGGAAGTTGGGACCAACTGCCGTGAGACAGCAGTCTGGAAATAACCAAAAGAAATTTCGCGTCACTTTTAGGTTGCACAACTGTTTTACAAGAGGAAAACAGTAACGATCCACCAAAAGTTGGAATTCGTTCTCTTTTTTTCTTTCTTATTTTCCTAGCATTGTTACCATCACCATGGGCGAGCCGGGCATGCTGGGGAAAGTAAAAGTTTTCTGAAGAATGCAAACGGGAAGGAAAAGTTGTGTGATTTTTTGTCACGGAAAGTGCACGTTTAGTGTAACAGATGCTTTTTTTTTTTGAAATTAGAAAATAATGAATTGTTCAATAATGAGCCTAATTAATCAATATTGCAACCAAGCAAAAACAACATTTATCAATTTAAAAAAATAATAATTCTAATCTATTTTGTGTAGGTTGAAGACAGTTGAAAGTAATGTTTACGATGACTTAAAAAAACACATTAATAGTTTAACTTTTTTTAATTTATTTGGTTGAAAATCATGTTTCAATAAGACTGATAGAAATTTGATTTCAAGCATTTGTCCTTTTGCTCTGGTCAAGCTTTAAAAAAAAATAAAAATAAAAAAAGACACAGCCAACCAAAAAAAAAAAATAAAATAAAATAAATCACAAAATGCTTTACAATCAAATTATTAATGATTTTTTTTCCTAAGGTTTTATATCTATTTCCAATCAAAATTGCCATATTTGATTTGAATAAAATATTTACAAAAAAGCTTTATCCAATGTAACTAAAATAGTTCACAATCAATTGAACAAGTTAATTAAATGAAAGTTTTAATGTTCAGCAATAATTTAATTTGCTCTATGACTTTAAGGAAATTTGTGAAGGTGGGAAGAGAACAAAAACCTTTGATAAAATTTCAAAAAGCCGTATCTCTTTTAAGCTTTAACATTGAAAAAATATGCAACATAAAAAAAGTTAAACATTTTGTTTTTAAAAAATAATACTTAGGTATCTTTTTGGGGCAAGGAAGCAGATTACACGCGACCTGCTTGGGATTAGAAGGTAAGTATTTTGTGAAAACTAGAGCATTTCAATCTAAAAATACTAGATCTTCGAAAATGAATACAAAATTTCGTTTTTTTAACCCATATTGCAAATTATGAATATTTAAGAATTCATAAAAACGGTATTTAGTGAAAATTATAGTAATTTGTAATTTACAATGTGGCCATCAAACGATTTGAAACTTTGTATGCATTGTAACTATTTAAGAGATTTTTGAACGAAATATTTCGTTCAAAAATCTCTTAAATAGTTAAAATGCATACACAGTTTCAAATCGTTTGATAGCCACATTGTAAATTATGAAAATTTGAGTAATTTAAAAATACGGGATTTTGTGAAAATTTGAGTATTTCATAAAAAACTAGTAAAAGTGAAAAAGCATACCAAATTTTGCACTATTATGTTTTTTTCGAAAATACTGAATTTTTCATAATTTGCAACAAGGGTGCAAATCATGAAAATTTGATTTTTTTGTAAAATACGATATTTTGAGAAAATTTTAGAATTTACTAAAAATCTCTAATAAAAATGAAAAAGCAAACCAAATTTCGATTCGTTTCAACCAGCGTTGCAAATTATGAAAATCTGTGTATTTTTTTTTAAATATGGTAAATAGTAAAAATTTTAGTTTTTTCAAAAAATGTTAAAATAATAGAATAACAGTGAAAAAGCATACCAAATTACGCTTTATTGCTTATTATGAAAATTCTAAGTATTTTCAAAAAAATCGGAATTTTGTGATTGCTCTACGAAATCGATCTTAATTTTTTAATTTTAATTTTTTTATTTTTTTAATCCTGCTGAAACTTTTATAGTGCTTTTGATATGCCCAAAGAAACCATTTTGCATCATTAGTTTGTCCATTTAATTTTCCATACGAATTTGGCAGCAGTCCATACAAAAATGATGTATGAAAATTCAAAAATCTATATCTTTTGAAGGCATTTTTAGGTCGATTTGGTGTCTTTGGTTGGTATGTATACCCTAGTAACATTTTTAAACTTACAGGTTTTATCATGGTTCTGGAAACCCTCATACGGCCTAAATAGGCTTTTATGGCCTACTTAAAACCTAAAATGTTACTTGGGTAAGGACTACACTGAAAAAAATCTGATACACGGTAAAAGTTTTTTTGGTGATTTTTTATTTCACTTTTGTCACTAAAACTTGATTTGCAAAAAAATATTAGTATTTTTCTTTGATATGTTTTAGGGGACATCAAATGCCAACTTTTCAGAAATTTCCAGGTTGTGCAAAAAATCTTTTTGAATTGTTGCCGTCAATATCTCAGCAACTGAAGGTCGCATCAACAAAGTTCAAAATAACAAAGTATAGAGAATGTTATCAGTCTTTCAAAAAAAGTTTTGTCAAAAGTGGGCAAACAAATGCATTTATTTAAAAAAATGAAAAACTGCGAATATTTTTAAAAAGTTACCTAAAAATAGCTATAACTTGGAAACGATGCACTTTATAAAAATTGCACTTAAGTACTTTTTAATTGCATATTTGATTTTTAATCAAAAAATGAAAATCAAATTCTTTTGCGACCAATATTTCGATTTTTTGAAAAAATCTGTAGTGATTCAAAAATACATAACTTGGTCAAAGATTTTTTGTCCGATCTGGAAATTTGCTGAAAAGATTGCATTTGATGTCCCCTAAATCATATTAGAAAATGAAAAAAAATTGTATTGAAAATTAGATAAACAAACTAATGATGCAAAATGGCTTAGAACTTTGGGCAAACCGAAAGCACTAAAAAAGTTTCAGCCTGATCAAAAAATACAAAAAAAAAATCGAATGACCGAAATCTGAGAGAATTTCTCTAATGCTTTGAATCTTACCTAATTTATACATAGTGAATGAATTGGAAATTATGGATGGATTTAGTCAATTTAAGAATGATTTTCAAAATAAGTATCGTCCGTTGTCATCGAAAACATTATCGCCGATAAAATTATCGAAATAACGATAACGATAACCATTATCGTTATCTTTAGACGATAATGTTTTCGACGATAATTCTATCGATTGACATTTTTGAATGTTATACAATTTTAAAAGTTATAAATATTTTTTGGAAAAAGCTTATTTAGCAAAAAACACCCTCAATTTTTTTGTTTAATATGTCTGTTACAAAAGAAATTGGAAAATAAATATTCTTAAATGGATTATGAAATTATTTTCAATGAAAATTGATTTCCTAATAATTCCTTTTCAATCTTTTACACTATCTCAAACAGTTTCAAAAATAAATCCAAAATGTATTGGCAGTTATATTTTTATCTAAGATTTTAATCTGAAAAAATTGATGAAAAATTTCAAACTCTTTCTAAAGACACATGACCATGATTTTTTGAAATGCAAATCTGAAATTATGTTGAAAATAAATCAAGTTATATATATTTTGACTAAAATTTATAGTTTTTTTAAATTAAAATTATGAGTGGATTATGCTTACTTACTAGAAATATTATTCCCTTAAAAACAATAATTTTTTTCAAAGCTAAATTTTTTAAACACTTTTTTTCAATTGTGAAAACCGTAAATTTAGGGATTCTAACCAAATAAACAATTCGGAGTTTCCGTGCCAGGAACCGGAAAGTCGTATTTTCCGGACGATGGTGTTGCTGGCTCTCTCCTGATAAAATGTTTTTAAAGTCATCAGGATTCGCGCGCGTGCTGCTGGAAAAATCCCATTCTTCCTTCACCAAATGCATCTCTTTTTTCCGCTCGTTCATCGTCCAAAGTTGAAATCACGTTTTCGCAGTTCATTACGACACTGAAAATGCGGCGGGAAAAACACAGAAAAAGAGATGCAAACAAACAGAGCAAAAGTTTCCGTTTTTTCCTAAAGAAGGGAGCAAAAATTTATGCTATCAACTTGGCACTCGCTCGCAACTTGATAAATTGGCTCAAATTTGTGGCAGTTGAACTGTGCATCAGTCAACTTTCTTACACTGCTTTTTTGTTGTGGGGGACTTTGTTGGGACTTTACTCGAAATACTCGGAAATTGCCGTAATGAACTGGCTGCTCCAAATTGCTCGTAATCACTGGTCCATTACCGGTGAAATCTGCTCTTATCGACACTTTGGACTTTGGTCACCCACTAACAACTCTAAGAATCTGGCCCGAAACTTGGAACAACTTTCCTGAGAGTGTGTCCTTTTGGTGCGATAATCACCCAAACTTTTCGAAACATAATGGCAAAGTACTACTTCCGGCAAGTTTATCCTCAAATCCCACAGACAAAACAAGTAAAGAAAAGGACATTCCAAAATCAGATAACAACTAAAATGGCTTCTGGACGCTTGTCCCAAAAATCTTTCGACCAATTTTACGCACCACGGCGATGCTTTTCCCACTCCAGGAGATTCCTGGTGGCCGAGGAGCGGAGGAAGAATTGCATTGTCAACATCTCTCGCAGTTCGGCACTGGAATTTTTGAAGCGTTCAACCATAACGGGAAACGATGGCGAAATTCGCCACTTAACTTTTCCTTTTTCCGAGTTTTTTTTTTTCGCCTTTTTTTTGGTTCGACTGAGAATCGGAAAATGGAACCGGCGCTGGTTCAGTTTCGGTTGATTGGGTTCAACACTGGCAGCTGGAGAAGACACTTGCGCTGGCATCCGTTGCCTATCTGTTGCCTTGGATGATGGTGGGTGGGGGGGTTGCTACTGCTGCTGGAGGATGACCTCCGAAATGTGCCAAAATTTGCGAAATTGTGTTACTGGAAATTGGCAGGGTTTCGATAGGGAAGGGTTGTGATGGCGGGTTGTTTTTTTTTTGTGTGGAAATGTTTGGTATTGAAAACTACCGAATATGATTTGTTTGCCAATGATGAAAATTCGTGTTCAAATAATGGTTAATCATTATGCTTACTGATTTTTCACGCTCATAATTGCAATTTTCTCGGGGACCATAATTCCAAAACACAAACTTTAATGAAAATTTCAAGGAACTTTTTTTTAAATAACCTACGAAATCATTCTATAAAATAACGAAAGTACTTTTAATATTTTCTCATATTTATTTTTCAATCAGCATAAATTTATCTTCATCAATGTCACCAACCTTTTTTTATTTTCCTTTTTTGGTTTTTTGGTCACGTATGATTGCTTTTAGCACTTAGGCCGTTGCAAATATTTTTCAAAGTTTATTTCGAAAAAAAAAATTTCGTCAATACTCAGATATTTCGGAAACTAATGATGGCAAAACAACTGGACAGGTGTATAATGTGTTTTAAAACACTTTTTTCATGAAAATGTTGAAACCGTGCACGGCGTGTTTTCTACAACAACCTTATCAGGTAAAAATAGTCATCGCTACTTTAAAATGTGTCTTATAGGAAATTTTCTCAGCTTTCCAATGCTTCTAAGAGCGAAATGTTTCATCGGGAAATTTCTGAGATATCTCTATTTTAAGTTTTTTGATTTTAAATTCCATTAATATTTATTGGAAACTTTATACTAACAGTTCGGAAAACTTATCAAATGATGTGTTTCATGTGTCTTTTACTCATCAAAATGTTTGCACATTTTGATGAGTAAATGTTTGCACATTTTGATGAGTAAGACAAGAAACAACTTTGTAGAAGGTTGCAAACCGCCAAACATTTTGAAAATTATGTTTTGTCTAAGTTTTTGAATATATGGGATTTGTCAAGAAATTAAAATCAGCAGTGTAAAAATATATTTTTTACAAGAATTATTTGATAATTAAATATTTTTCATGTACAAATATCACTTGCCTACTCTGATTTAGCTGGTTCAACCGAAACTTTGGCAGGTTTGTGATTGTTTATGGTATTATTGAATTTTAATGAATAAATTTGATAATTTCTTAAGCAAACATTAAACAGGAACATAAATACAAATATGATTTGAAATCGAAAATGTACTACATATTACTGTAGCAAGCTTCAAAAATCATATTTTCGTGAGTAAAAAATAAAGATAAAATTTTATAAAAAAAACTGTTGAAAATGCACTTAAAAGTAGCAATAAAACTCGAGTCTTCCAATTCAGAATGCTGAAAACGCCGTCACAAACATTTTTTTTTTTCGACAAAAATTAAATAATATTTTTACAAAAAAAAAACCAAACAGAAACTTTCGTTCCAAACTATTTGAACTATAATACAAAAATATGTATATTTTTTAAGATGAGATTGAAGATGAGAGTCTTATAAACCTCTAAAATATTGCTAATTCCTTAATCATTTAATACAAAAAAAAAAAAAAAACAATCGCTTCATACTAATGAAAAGTATTTCTCCTAAAGCTAGCAACAATAATTTGCAGTTAAATTTCGAGTTTTAAACATGTTTTGTATCCATGCAACTTGTAAGTGTTTGATTGCGGAAATATGATATTTATTCATAAAAATTTTGTAATACCCTATCAATCTGAAATCTGTAGAAATTTCAGTTGTATCAGCTAATTCCAAGCTGATTCAGAGCAGACCAGTGTTATTTGTACACAACAATTATGTAATAATCTATTTGTTCTTATAAAAATAATATTTCAATAGGGTTTTATTATTTTAATATTTGAATAAATCCCACATATTCGAAAATTCGGTTTAAACTTAATTTTCAAAATGTTTAGCGGTTTGCAACCTTTTACAAAGTTGTTTCTTGTCTTATTCTGCACATTTTGATGAGTAAAAGACACATGAAACACATTATTTGACAAGTTTCCTGGACTGTTATTTAAAAGTTTCCAATAAATGATTAAGGATTTTTAAGGAAAAAACTTAAAATAGAGATATCTCAGAAATTTCCCGATGAAACATTTCGCTCTTAGAAGCATTGGAAAGCTGAGAAAATTTCCTATAAGACACTTTTAAAAGTAGTGATGACTATTTTTTCTCTTTAAGGTTGCCCAGAAAACACGCCGTGCATGGCTCGTAATTTGCATTTTCATACTTTTTTATTTTTTTATATTAAGCAAAATTTAGAGTGAAATATGTAAAACTGACATTTAAATGAAATTTTAAAAAATAAGTTTCATATTGTACAGTGATACCAAAAAAAAACCTTGATGAATAAATATTTTTAAATAAATGACAGTAAGCGACAGGAAATTTGTTTGTTTTTTTTTATTTCGAAAAAAATAAATCTTGAGATTGCATAACAGCTTTCACAAATTTACATTATTTTTGAATATTTCACATTCCATTAAAATCCAAGACAAAACAAAATTTAACATTTAAGCTAAGCAAAATTGATTATTACAACATCAATTTTCTGCAACATTATGAAGGACTTTAAAACTAATATAAATACATTTAAAAATTAAAAAAAATCTGTAGCAAAGACCTCAAAATTTCAAAATAGACAAATTATTACAATTTTATATTTCCAGAGGGACCATTAAACCAAATTATAGAATATCTTGAAAATTTTAGAATTTTTAAAACATATTATAAATAGCTGAAAAATAATACAAGTAGGCAAAATTAATTTAATCTTTGATTAACCTTGTCTGAATCATCTTACTTCTTTTGAATTTCTACCTTCAAATTAAAATGAAAGTGTTTTCTTATTACAGAGAATAAAAATATGTTTCAACTCAGTATTCGAAGATAGAATAAATACCGTAAACCGGAATGACATTGATAGCCGGGATTAATTTAATTGATTTGGTTTTTCTTTCGCAAAATGAAGGGTACAAATAAATACAAACTGAATTATATGGAATCAGACTGTCCTTGAATGAAAGGTGTTAAAAGTACTTCAAGAAAAAAAATCATAAAATTTGTAAAGGTTTGAAAAGTAAGTTTAACTGTAATTTAAAAAAAGAGCAGTTCTCTCAGATTTTCCGATCTTTTCCAAAACAAATTTTGAATCAAGACTAACATTTCAAAAAGGGCCAAACATTCAATATTACGCCCTTTCAAAATGTTTGCCTTGGTTTGATAATTTTGAAACTATTTTTTTATAATTTTGCAAAAAAATACGTTTTAACAATTTTATCGGAAATTTAGATTTATTTTGTAAAAAAGCGTATAAACTAAATTATCTTAATAAAAACTTAGGTTTTTTTCACATTTGGTTAAAACATAAATTTTTTACATTCAAAATGAGAATTTTTATGCAATTATTTTTTTAAATCCGATTTATTTAAGTTTTCTGGAAACAATGTATGGACCTTGTGATAAAAATAATAATCTTTCCAGTTGTAAAAAATGCTATAAACAAATTTAAAAATCAATTGAAATATCAAATTCTAGAAGAATTTGAAAAGGCTCAAAAATGCAATAAAATATAAATAGAATAACTGCAAACAATCCTTTAATTTTTGTGATAATTTGATAGTTCTAAAAATATTTCATTTTGAATAAATGATTAGATATAAAATTAAATAATTATTTATAACTGAATCAATTTTATGTAATTATAACAATTTTGATTCAATTTATGTTTTTCTTTCCAATAAAAAAACTTGTAAAATAAACAATAAAAGCATTTTGTATGAAATTATTGATACACTCTACAAAACAATTTTAAAAGTTTAAAAAAACATGATTTTTTTGAAAAATGTTCCAAATGTAAAAATGATCTTTCTGAGAAAATGATTCTAAAAGAACATTGTATTTACTTTCTAATGACATATTCCTTTTTTTTACAGCAAGGTTGTGAAAAATTGATAAGGGTTCAAAACTTAAAACCAAACAATATTACCTTGATGATTTCTATTACCGTTGCACCATATAAAATTTCATAAAATATTGTAAAAGTTTAAAAAAAAATGACAAATTCCAAACATATCAATCATTCTGGCCGTTAGCCTTAACTTAGCTTCACTTCGTTCCGGAAATTACTTTCATTATTCAAGAAGAAAAATAGAAATCCCAGATACATGCCAATCCCTCTTCCACTCATTGTGTCCTCAAAGCGTCAAACATTCATCACCATTTTGGCTGCCAGCGGAGCAATCATTTCAACACTCGTAAAATCATGCTAAATCTGAGCTTCCTTCGCGGTGACACAAATCTGCCAACGAATTTCGCTGGATTTTTTTGTTACCTTCTTTTTTCCATCACCATCCAATCTCCATTCATGCGGCGACAATCCTCGCCTGTTGATGATTTATAGAAATTCTCATTTCGCTCGGTAATACCGGAAGCCACGGGGCTATGTTTTGCCCGGCGCGAAAAAAGCTCACATTAAAGGCCGTGTAAAAACATGGTCTCGTTGCGGCGCGCAAAATTTCCCTCACATCGTTATCACCATCAATCATTGGAGGAGGGACCGGCACCTCCGGGGAGGCTTCTTGACGGGAACCAGAGCCAAGGCTGCTCAATGACAGCCTCAAGACTATGATCCCTTCCTTCCCGCGAGAGAGAGTGAGGTAGAGTGGATGCTCAGATGTTGGTTTAAATTCCGAAATTAGATTTCGTCGTGATGAATCTTGCCCGATTGCCTGAACACCAGATTGAATAAATAACCGGAAATTTTCCCTCCCTTTCCAACTCGAACAATGAACAGCTGCTCCAAGTCAAGTTTGCTCAAGTTGAGTCAAGTACCCTTCGATGAGGGTGATTGTGGGGGGGGGATGAATATTCTCAGACAACAAGAAAGAAGAAGCGGCAAAAAATAAATAAAACGATACATCATAAGCGTGATTCATTCCAGACTGGCTGACAGCCACAGACTTTTGGGGCGAGTATCGTTTTTGTCCTCCTTCTTCTTTTTTTCTCAGCCAACGAAATTTGACTGTTTCTCTGATATCAGACAATAAGCTCCAACGAAATACTGTCGCAATTCCACAAAAGCTTGCCAATATTGCCGACGATGGGTAAAATGGTGACGATTTCGGTTTCATTTCTTGTAAATGCCGACTTCTATTAGGATTATTTCGCTCGTTTGCTGTATCCACAAATGGCTTCTGAACTGTCTGGGTGGAAAAGTACCGTAATTTATATGTTAGAAAATCATTAACGATTACACTAATATTTCAATCACAAAAAAAACTTTGAAGTATGTTCCACAGTTCTTATAAGAAAAGCACAAACTAGGGAAAATAAACCCATTTTAATCACTCTAAGCCGTTCAACCAATTCTCATCACTTTCGCCGTTTTCCGCTATTAAATCAACATTTTCAGATGTATCAACAATGGAGAGTGGCTTACTCACTTTTATCTGAGCTATTTATTAGTTTGGAACAGTCATACACACTTCATGAAAGTTGTAATTCATGATCAAAGTCATCAAATCAAAGGCCGATAATAGAAATAGGCTGAGAAATGGTATATTTCCCCTAGATCAAAAGTGCTCAGCTCGGCCATACAACATTTCATAAGATGCTTTTGCCAAAATAACTGAATCCATTTTGTTGTTGTTGACCATTAGAGACGTAAGGGTGGTCTGATAAGTTTCGATTAAAAAAACTTCGTATAATTTCAACCAATTTAGAGCTCTCCAGGTTACCATTGAAGTGATTTGTATGATTTTTAAAGTTTTTATTTTAGGTTTAAAAAAATGTCAACATTTCAAAATATCGTATAAACCAGGGCTGCGGAGTCGGGTCATATTTCAAGCGACTCCGACTCCGACTCCGACTCCGGCTTTCTGAGTTAAGCCGACTCCGACTCCGACTTTCCAAAAATTGATGACTCCGGCTCCGACTCCGACTCCGGCCTTCCAACTCTAGTCGACTCCGACTCCGACTCCGACTCCGACTCCAGCTTTCCACAAATTGTTGACTCCGGCTCCAACTCCGACACCTAATCTGCATTTAAAATATTTTAAAAATTTCAATTAATCACATCACTCACATTTCAGTTCACACTTGCGCGAATAATACCGGGGTGACATTTATGTTCGGGGTTTTTAACAAAATTATACATACGAATTACTTATACAAACAGAATGATATGGAACCATACTAAGCTTGGTAGATAAGTGTTCGTTGTTCTATGTTACATGTTTTCAGCGTTATTGAAACAAAATCATAAATATCTTCAGATTTAAACGCATTTTCTGCACAACAATTTTCTAAATACATTTAAATTTTGTTGTTTGAAAAATTGGAACTTTTTATTTAACTACTTTAAATTTACATTCATTTTTATAAAGTTTATATGCTAGCCTCACTTATTTTTAACTGTGCTTTTTTACATGAAATATTAAAAGAAAGTTAACCTTCATGATCGAATCGTCATATAAAATCCATTTGGATAATTTTAGGCTGAAATTTTAGAGAAACACAGTAACTATCAAAGATACGCTGGTTTTGAAATATACAATTTTTAAAGTCACTTTTTTTTAAACTCTTTTGATTTTTTTTCAGAGGACGTAGGGGAAATATACCCATTTTAATCACCCTAAGCCGTTCGACCAATCCTCATCATTTTTGCCGTTTTCAGCTATTAAATCAACTTTTTCAGATGTTTTAACAATGGAGAGTTGCTTGCTCACTTTTATTTGAGCTATTTATTACATTGGAACAGTCAAAAAGACTTTATGAAAGCTGTAATTCATGATCAAAGTGCTGATAGGCTGTTAATAGAAATAGGCTGAAAAAGGGTATAGTTCCCCTATATGGAAATTGTGTGGTCCAGCCCAGAACACATTTTAAACATATAAATCATGAGAAAATTCTAATATTAGAAAAAAAAATTAAAATTATATCAATTATCAATCACCTCGATTTAAGGTATTTAAAAAAAATTAGACTTGTTCAACGATATTATTTAAGGATCCACTACACGCAAACATTTTTTGCTTCGACTTTTTTACGGAAATTGTCATAACTCTGAATAGCAAACAGTTAGAGTCCCATTTTTTGTATTAAGTCCTGTAGAAAAGTTATGTTATGTTTTTTTTACTTATCTGATTGTTTCAATAGTTTCTTCAAAAAGCCAAAAAAAAAACTTGCGAAAATTTCGTTTACTTTGCATAACATTTCTGCAGGACCTAATACAAAAAGTGGGACTCTAACTGTTTTCTTTTCAGAGTTATGACAATTTCCGTAAAAAAGTCGAAGCGAAAAATGTTCGCGTGTAGTGGATCCTTAAGGATCAACACTTTAAGAGAAATTGTAAACATTTAGGTCGATATATCTAATTAATTCAATGATTATTTCAAAATTAGTTGCAACTTATTTTCGATATTTTTTGTTTGTTTTAAATGTTTTCAGCACGGCACTTTGATTTATTTTTATTTACATACAAAATGAGCATGTTGCGGTCCAAATACTAGATTGATATAATAGTTGATAATTTATTAGTATAGTTATAATGTCAATTTTACAAATGTTACATTTTTTTTTCGTTAAGTACTGATAGTGAACCTTTATTTTCCTATTAACAAAAAGGATCTACTTAAACCTTACCAATTCTATGGTAATATATTGACATTTAGTTGAATTAAAAGTTTGCAAAATTAAGTTTAGATAAGTTTTATATAGAATTTCCAGAGTTATATAAACTTTTATACTAAGAAGTAAGTCAACTTTATAATCAATCCAAATTATTTTTTTTATCAGTCAAAGATGCCTATTTGGAGTTGGGAGGCTGGATTTAAGGTGATTTGTCAACAAATAACTTTATTTATGTTAATTTTTCAAAAGATGTACAAACTTTTTTTGTACCTTTTTTGATTTTTGTAATAGTATTTGTTATAGAACTTTTTATAGAAATCATATTTTCATGAGCTTGTAGCAAAATGTTCGGCATGAGTTTCTGTACAAAACGTAGTACTAGGATTCTGTCAAACTTAAAATTGTTTAAATGTTTCATCACAAAATGTGCATAGGGCCCAAGGGGTGTAAATACTTTTTTTACATACTGTAAATACAAGCAAAAAGAGACAGTAAAGAACCATTTAATATGTTTTAATTTTTTGACTACACAGCCACAATTATTTACTATTTTATGAGTTATGACACATCCATAGGTCAAATAATACAATAAATCAAAACAATGTTGCTGCTATGTTACTTATACAGTTTTAATCAATTATCGTGACTTAATGTTTTGCATGTTTTGCAGCATTAAAAATTTAACTTTTTTAAATGGCAGGGTTTTGATTACTAAACTGCCAATGAACGCATAATTGTCTCGGGTGAATTTCAAGGCAAATGCTATAAAGTTTTATTTTCATATCAAAATCTACCATAAACTAATACATTTTTTGGTCGTTTAAAAAAATCACATTGTTCGGTAGGTGTAGTAAACAAATGTAGGTTTGTACAGAATTTTCATAATATTATTCTTTTGAAATCATTCAAAATAACATTTTTATACTATTCAGCAAATCTCTTACACTTCACAATTTTTAAAGATTTTCAATTGTGTATTTGATTTGGATGATTTTTGCTATGCATTTCCTATGTTTAAAAATAACATTTTGTATTAGTTTTATTTTCATTGGTCATACGAAATGGGCATAACTAAAAATAGTGAGAAGAGAATTTCTAAAATATGAAATTTTGTTCCTACAAAAATCAATGAAAGTTATTAATAGGACACGGAAAAAACTCCAGATTTCAATTTGACTTTTTATCACTTGTATTTAAATCCTCAAAATTATTTTTTTTTTATTTCAGATTTACTACGATGTTAAGGCTACAAAATATGCTTTTATGCTGAATTCAGGATGGTGAAAAATCTGAATGCGAAGAAAAAAAATCTAAAAAAATCTCATCATAAGATAAAAATCGAAAATACTTCAAAATAAAAATCCTAAAGTCAGATCCAAAATAAAAGTTGCAATCGAAAATGAACTTTATTTCGTTATTCAATTCAATTCGGTATTATTGGTGAATAATCAAGATAAAATAAGTTCTTTTGAGGTGCATAACAGAGTTTTGGAGTTCCTTTCAGCTGTGTGTTAAATCTCAATCCATTTTGGAACAATTATTGCTTGTAAATACAGGTGTCACCAAGAGTAAGAAAAAAAATAAGAAAAAACTTACTAAAACTGTTTATTTCATTATCAATTGTGCTTTTTCAAAGTTTTAGGTATTTCTGAGATATTATTATCCAAATTGTTTTTTTGCATCTTAAAAATACTTTAGGAAGTAATAGTTACTCTGGAAAACCATTTTTGAAAAACTATGAAAATTTCGTATTTTTTTTTATTGTTAGGACTGCTAGTTGCTGGGTCAAACCATATAAAGTTTAAATTTTGCAAAATAATTGTTTTTTTAGTCTTATCTAATTAACTCTAATTTTTCAACTTGCGATATCTCGCAAACAATCTCGTTTGTCAACGTTGAAGAATAAAACAAATTTTGAAATTGTCTTCTTTTTTCAATTATACATATATTAAAAATGTACCCGCATAAAAAAGTACCATATAAAAACTTTTTTTCATATGGTAATTGAACTTTAAACTATATTGTTACTACCATTTCCAAAAATGTTCGACTACTATTTTAAAAATGGTATTTATATGGTTGGCATGAATTTTTACTATCTCACAAATGGTTTAACCATCTGGCATAAGGGTGGTTAGCAATGGTAACCTTAAAAAACTCAGTACTATTTTCGTCAAAAAACTGTTTGTTGTATGGTAAATAAATGTCGTTTTTCTACGGTATCATCAAAACCAAACCTGGAAAACATTGTTATCGACATCGAAACTGTTATCAATGCTAAAAGCATCGACGAAAAACAGACAAAACCTCCCCCGCTCCTTCCAACACAAATCAACAGCGTCAGGATGACGGTATCCAAATTAATACGAGAAGCAACAACAAAACACCAGGACAACGCCGAAGTACGAGTAGTGAAGGAACTCAAGGAGAAACCCGTGTACTACCTAAAAGCGGACAAGGGAAACCGGGTAGTAATCATGGACCGGGACGAATACGACAAGGAACTTCTTGAGAAACTCGGAAACAGGGAAAAATATTCACTACAACGAGGATACACGCTAATCGATATGGTCAACAAAGTAGAGAACACCATCAAAGAATGTGCAGGCCTTTTGAAATCGGTTGGGAAAACTGTAAAATCGTTGAGAGTACCGAACCCAACTCTACCAAGGATTAAAGCACTACCTAAAGTGCATAAACCAGGCAACGAGATGCGAGAAATCATTTCAGCAGTGGATGCCCCAACCAGTCGGATCGCAAAGTGGCTTGTCGAGGAATTCAAGAGTATGCCGAAACCCTTCCCGAGCCGTTCGATCATCAGTTCGCAGGTGTTCACAAAGGAGCTCTTAGAGTCGGGACCGATAGCTGAGGATGAAATAATGGTTTCCTTCGACGTAACAGCACTGTTCCCAAGCATACCAGTAAACAACGCAATAGGAACTTTACGGGATTGGCTGCAATCACAATACGAGGGAGAACCATGGAGACAAAAAACGATCCAGTATATAACATTCGTCAAATTATGCATGGAACAGAGCTACTTCCAGTTCAGGGATCGCATCTATCAACAGAGGATGGGAGCATCGATGGGTAACCCACTGTCACCGTTCCTGAGCGATGTTTATATGGCAGCTTTGGAACACGAACTACAAACCAAAAACCTACTACCAGAACGTTGGTGGAGATACGTAGATGACGTCTTCTGCATCATCAAAAAGGATTCACTAACAACGGTACTGGACACCATAAACAGTGCACGCAGGAGCATCAAGTTCACTTACGAAGTGGAAGTCGAAGGAAAGTTACCTTTCTTAGACATCCTGATCTTAAGAGAACCATGTTGCCCATCTTCGTTTTCTTTCGAGATCTACAGGAAGCCAACAAACACCAGAAGAACAATCCCAGCCACGTCAAACCATTCATTCCAACATAAGATGGCAGCATATCATTATTTCATACATAGGATGACAACTTTACCCCTCAGCGAAGCAGGAAAACAGAAAGAATTGGAGTACATATTTGAAACAGCGGAAATCAACGGTTACAGCAGAACAACTATCCAAGCAATCATCGATAAGAAGGAAAGAAAACTCCACAGAACCTCACTCACAACCCTTACGCCATCAGTAGAGCCACTACGAAGAGCAGCAGTAGAATTCGACTACAGGATAACACGCCCATTACGACAAAAACTGGCTAAATTTGGCATCGATTTAGTGTTCAGCAGTAGAAACAGCCAGTTGGAATCCATCTTAGGTTCAACGAAAGACCCCATACCGACTTTAGGCAAACCCGGCATCTACGAGGTATCCTGCGGCCACTGTGATATGAGCTACATTGGACAAACTAAGAGACTGCTGCAAACCAGGTTGGATGAGCATATAAACACATATGTCAGAATTGCCAAGGAGGAAATACGGAAAGGATTTGTCCCCCATTTCAAGTCAGCAGTAACCGAACACATCATCGAGGAAAAACATAACATCACAACTAGCGACGCGGTCATCTTAAGACACATCACAAACCCATCGAAGCTGGCTGTCGCCGAAAGTTTGGAAATCTTCAAGGCAGGCAACAAACGTTTACTCAACAAGGATTCAGGTAACGGCTCAACGTGGCTGTTTAAGCTGTTACCTATACAGGCACAAAAGAAGAACGAGAAGGTAGTACCTACAGTAACTACAAATACGGATACACCAGCGATGAACCTTCAGTCGAGAACAGAACACTGATGAAGTCTGCAAGTAGTAGACGAAATACGTATCTGTCAAGATATTAAAAATATATAGCGGAATTAAAAGGAACAACTCGTCTCTTTGTATTCACAGTAAATAAATGGTTTAAGTACTATTTGGCAAAACGTAACCTTAAATCAAACAGTTCACAAATAGTTTAATATAGTTAAATTTTAATTTTGGGAAATTGAAAAACGATTTCACAAATAGTTACCATTTCTCAAAGTGTCATTGTATGATCCAATATGGTAATCAAATGGTAATTTTTTATCCGGGTAGTCAAATGTAACCATTTCAAATAGGGCAAATACAAAATTATTTTGCCCATTTCAATGTGTTCGGCTTGATCTTTTATTTTATTTTGAAAAATAAGTTTCATAAAACATTTATTTTAAACATTGAAAATTAAACCAAGAGATTCGAAGTTTTGAGGTGACTCTGAGGAAAACTCTTTTTTTATACGAAATTTCAATTTCAAGATGCTGTATCTCAACAAAGTCATTCGAAAAAAATGTAAGAGCTTTTCTCAGATTTTCCAAATATTTTTTGAAGGATCGTTTTCCCTTCCTAAAAAACCTTTTTTTAAACTGCAAAAAAAAATCAAACAAAATTAAAAAATATGCCTTTAACATGAAAACAAAAACAATCATTTTCGGTTTTAAATTAATTGTGCATTTAAAAATGGAATTTAAATTTTGTTTTTACAATATTTTCTCCAAAAACCAAAATTTATTTTAAACAAAATGCAAAAAAGATATCTTTTCCCGAGCATGGGTAAATAACAAGGGAAATGCGTAAAAATACCTTTCTCTGGTATCAATACCAAATTTTGGTATTCCTGGACCCTTTAAAATTTGTCTTAAGGATTATGCAAGAGCAAAATGTGCTATCATACCAATTTAAGGTATTGTTTCGATATTGCAAAATTGCAGAATTTGTCAATGGTCGAACACCACATTTTGGTATTCTTTTGGTATTGAAATGACTTGAAATTGTGGAAAATTTTCAAAGTCAGGATGGCACATTTTGGTATTCTTTTGGTATTCTTTTGGTATTACAGTGTTTTATCAAATTCCTCTGAAACTATGGGAAAATTTTGACAAAATAATTAATTGTGCGCTAAAATGATGTCTCAAAGCGAATGCTTTCATTGAAAACCAGAAATTTCAAACTTGATTTTAAACATTTTTGATATACCCGCTAAAGAAATGACATGAAATTGTGAAAAAAAATCTAAGTCAGGATGCCACATTTTGGTATTATTTTGGTATTTAAAGGTTTCATAAAATTCCTCTGAAACTATGGGAAATTTTTTTATAAATTTTAATGAGATAATTAATTTAGCGCTAAAATGATCTGAAACCCAAAAATGTTAAAGCAGCATTTTTTTATATACCCACTAAGATTTAAAAAAAAACGTTGAAATTTCTCTAAGTTGGGATAACCAAATACTTGAAAAAACGAGTAAATCGACAGATTATTGAATTTTGGTCGATTTCAATCCAGTTTCATTTTAATAACACTTATTTTTCAATCTTGTTATTTTTTAGAATCTTCAAGAACTTCAAGCACAGGCCGTTCATCAATGACAAATGCATTCAATGTGGTGAAGAATATCACTAAGAACAACATGGAATCATCAGGTGAGTAGATTTGGCTGTTGCATATGGATCATTTCCGTTTTTTCACTAACTGCAACTGTTGCACTAAAAATGGTATGAAAATACCAAATTTTGGTATTTCTTGTGCAAATACCAGCGCCCAAAACGTGCTTTTGGTTGCCCAGTAATAGATGGTAAAATACCATGAAATCATACCAAAATCATGCATGTGGAAGACCACAGGAATACCAAAATCTGATGTTCCAAGGGCGCGGGAATACCTAAAAATTAAACCATGGCAAAACCAAGTTTTGGTATTCAAGCGATGTTCAAAAATCCAGAAGACCTCAACTTGGTATTGAAATGGATTTATTTTGTGGTATTATTTTACCTTTGGAATAACATGGATTGGTATTGTTGTGCCCTTCCACATACAAGACTTTGGTATGACTTCATGGTATTTTACCATCTATTACTGGGCAACCAAGGGCACATTTTGGTCCCTGTTATTTGCTCAAGTAATACCAAAATTTGGTGTTCCCGTGTTATTTACCCCTGCTCGGGTTGAGTTCCCCACAACATATTAAATATTCGTATGGGTATTGTGAACTTAACTTTAAGTGATAATTATTTTATCTACAACTACAACTTTGCCGAAGACACCAAATCGATCAGAAAATCTCATCTCTAAAAATTGTCCAATTTTATTAGAACAGCTATTTTCTTTCTATTATGCATGGAAAACCCAGCATTAAAGTTATTTGAATCATGTGATTTTAATTTTTCTGCCAATTGGAAAACCAATACATAAGAGTTCAAATTGAGAATATTTGCTAAAACTTTCCCGAAGCAAGTATGGTGCTATCTTGCTCCTCGCAAAAGATGCAGCTTTCTCAAAACTGGTTCAAAACAGTGGAGTAACATTACAGATTACCCCAAAAATATAATTATTAGTCCTCCTCCAAATTACCACTTCAACCATAAAATTCTTTAAAATAAAAATAAATCAATAATTTTGATGAAAAACAAACAATTAAGTTACAATAACTTAAAAATACTTTTTTTTTTGAAAATTTAAAGTTTTCCAATGTTTCAGTGAGGGAGAAGAATTGGTGGACTCAAGCAATGGAAAGTCATTTGGGGGTCCTACACACATGTTCTGTTAAGACTACGATTGAAAAATAAAGTCTTTTCCTTGGAGAATGGATTTTTTTTAAATACTTTTTTAGAAAATTCAAAGTTTTCTAATATTCGAAAAAAATATTCAACTAAAATTTTCGCCTCGTTTTTCTCATTGTTTTGAATGTATTTTTGAACTTGACTGCTTAGTTGACAGTCTTTTAACAAAATTATGGTTAAATTTTAATTTTTTAACTATTTTTTGCTTGGAGGGGTATTTTGGAGGGGTATTTTGTACCCCTCCAAAATACCCCTCCAACATTTTTTGGAGTATATTATTTTTTAAATTTATTGAGACTTATTCGCTAGGTTTTTTTCATTCATCATGTATAAAAAGGAAATGTATCTTTCGCAAAATTCAAAATTAGCATGTTTTCTTATCCTTTTCGAGACAATTAATTCTTAACAACTTTTTTCTCATTTCCGATTCTCATCTAAATTTCAAAGCAAATATCCAAAAGTGTTTTGTGCATTTCAAATGACTTCCCGTATCATTACTTCAGGTCATAACCTATTAAAAAGAGGGACCCCAAAGATCACCCATTACTCGCCACGTTCCGCCGCTTTCAATTTCCGGTGTGCCCCGAAAAATAGGCCCCCGAATTATTTATTATCCCTTTCCGGAAAGCCATCCAAAAGATTATCGCCGCCCCCCAAAAAGTGTGTCCTGCTCTCCTTAATTCATCAAATATTCATCTCCCTTCCACGAACATCACTGACTGGGCGAGCGCGTTCACGAAAGTTTGAGTGCCTTGGAGGAGGATACTGTTGTTGTTGTTTTAATGCACACCACCGAAACATTAAAAGTTATACGATTCTCGGAGAAGGAATAAAAGCTCGAGCTTTTGCTGTCCTGTTTTATTGCCCTTTCAGCTGGAGTGGGTATCGCAAATGCGTTTGGATTTTGCAGTTGGATGAAGAAATTCTTTTGTAGGGAAACCAAGAAGCTTTAAGTAAAGCTAGCTTTTAATTTCATTAGACATAATTTTCTACACAATTGTTTTCCGACAAATTAAATGCTATTTCACAAGGGTGCTGAAGGAATCGCTCAGCATGGCGAAATGAACAAAAGTTACAGAGCAATTTATCTCACATTAGGTCTATCACGCTCGAGCTAATCCAGCATGTTTCATCGTTCAAGCACGTACGCGTAGCTTCCCGGAAGAATCCGCACCAACTTCCGACGAAAGGGATCAAAACCACCGCCTACTATGGCAACCAACGTGAGTTGGGGAGGGCTTTTGTAGTGGGATTTTCAAGTGGTAGCAGCTTTGTTACGCGGATGTGAATAATTTGATGCTGTGAAAAGGGTTTTTTGCATAACGTCTAGTTTAGTCATCTCCAATTACCCGAGCAGGGGTAAATAACACGGGAATACCAAATTTTGGTATTACTTGGGCAAATAACAGCGACCAAAATGTGCCCTTGGTTGCCCAGTAATAGATGGTAAAATACCATGAAATCATACCAAAAGCTTGTATGTGGAAGGGCACAACAATACCAAACCATGTTATTCCAAAGGTAAAATAATACCACAAAATAAAATCATTTCAATACCAAGTTGAGGTCTTCTGGATTTTTGAACATTGCTTGAATACCAAAACTTGGTATTGTCATGGTTTTAATTTTAGGTATTCCCGCGCCCTTGGAAAATCATATTTTGGTATTCCTGTGGTCTTCCACAAACATGATATTGGTTTGATTTCATGGTATTTTACCATCTATTACTGGGCAACCAAGAGCACATTTTGGTCGCTGGTATTTGCACAAGTAATACCAAAATTTGCTATTTTCATACCATTTTTAGTGCAGCAGTTGCAGTTAGTGAAAAAAACGTAAATGATCCTTATGCAACAACCAAATCTACTCACCTGATGATTCCATGTTGTTTTTAGTGATATTCTTCACCACACCGAATGCATTTGTCATTGATGAACGGCTGTACTTGAAGTTCTTGAAGCTTCTGAAAAATAACAAGATTGAAAAATAAGTATTATTAAAATGAAACTGGATTGAAATTCACCAAAATTCAATAATCTGTTGATTGACTCGTTTTTCAAAGTATTTGGTTATCCCAACTTAGAAAAATTTCAACGTTTTTGAAAAAAATATTAGTGGGTATATCACAAAAAAAAATTAAATCAGCTTTAACATTTTTGGGTTTCAAGTCAAGTTAGCGCAAAATTAATTATCTCGTCAAAAATTTAAAAATCCATAGTTTCAGAGAAAATTGATGAAACCTTTCAATACCAAAATAATACCAAAATGTGGTATACTGACTTAGAAATTTTTCCACAATATCAAGTCATTTCTGTAGGGGGTATATCAAAAATGTTTAAAATCAAGTTTGAAATTTCCGGTTTTCAATGAAAGCATTCGCTTTGAGACATCATTTTAGCGCAAAATTAATTATTTTGTCAAAATTGGTCAAAATTTTCCCATAGTTTCAGAGGAAATTGATAAAACACCTTAATACCAAAATAATACCAAAATGTGCCATCCTGACTTAGAAAATTTTCCACAATTTTAAGTCATTTCTGTAGGGGGTATATCAAAAATGTTTAAAATCAAGTTTGAAATTTCCGGTTTTCAATGAAAGCATTCGCTTTGAGACATCATTTTAGCGCAAAATTAATTATTTTGTCAAAATTGGTCAAAATTTTCCCATAGTTTCAGAGGAATTTGATAAAACACTTTAATACTAAAATAATACCAAAATGTGCCATCCTGACTTAGAAAATTTTCCACAATTCTAAGTCATTTCTGTAGGGGGTATATCAAAAATGTTTAAAATCAAGTTTGAAATTTCCGGTTTTCAATGAAAGCATTCGCTTTGAGACATCATTTTAGCGCAAAATTAATTATTTTGTCAAAATTGGTCAAAATTTTCCCATAGTTTCAGAGGAATTTGATAAAACACTTTAATACTAAAATAATACCAAAATGTGCCATCCTGACTTAGAAAATTTTCCACAATTTTAAGTCATTTCTGTAGGGGGTATATCAAAAATGTTTAAAATCAAGTTTGAAATTTCCGGTTTTCAATGAAAGCATTCGCTTTGAGACATCATTTTAGCGCAAAATTAATTATTTTGTCAAAATTGGTCAAAATTTTCCCATAGTTTCAGAGGAATTTGGTAAAACACTTTAATACCAAAATAATACCAAAATGTGGTGTTCGACCATTGACAAATTCTGCAATTTTGTAATATCAAAACAATACCTTAAATTGGTATGATACCACATTTTGCTCTTGCATAATCCTTAAGACAAATTTTTAAGGGTCCAGGAATACCAAAATTTGGTATTGATACCAGAGAAAGGTATTATTACGCATTTCCCTTGTTATTTACCCATGCTCGGGTACAGTGTTGAAGAAGCTGAGCAGATTATCTAAACCTGCTATTTCATTCTTAACCTCGTCACACGTTGAGTAGTACAAACAGTCGTAAATCTTTTCCCACATGACAATAATGTCATTCTCGGAATCGGAATCCGTCCTGATTTCGAACGTCTTATCAATGTTCAAGTACGGTCGATGGGTTGAATTTCCAGAGTTGTACGGAGGCCACACCAGGTTGGTTAGCTTGCTTGCCTTTGGAGTTGGATTCCTGAAATAAACATGATTCTGAATTTCTTCAAAAAACGCAAAATGATCACCTCTTACCCATATTTCACAAAGTTCGCCACCAGCTCGACGGTCCCCTCGTGAACCTTCCACTCCTGGCGAAATTCGTCCCTCCTGTCCAGCGCTTCCGGAAGCTCGTGCGGCGAGAAGATGTAACCCAGCTCGTCGCCATGAACCGCTCCGTACTTTGACCCGTTGATGCGGGACTTGTAGAAATCATGCTTGAAGTATCCAAACATTCCGTCAAACTCAAACTGTGCGTAGTAGATCGGAGCTTGATTGTGCTCCGAGAGGTGTCGTAACAGTCGCTTCATCGGATAGTACAGGTTGGCGATGTTGGCGAGCTTCCGGTAAAAGTCCGGATCCTTGCTGAGAAGTGCTTTGAACGCTACGAATCGCTTGATGGAGCTGTGAACTGGTTGCAGCGATTCGTGGGGGAAGTTTGTTCCCATGAAGAAGAAATCGGCATAGTAGAGAAGAAGTTCGAACTCGGTAGCGGTTTGTTCCATCATGATTGGAATGTCACTGTTGCTGTTATAGCTCAGGACTTGCTCGGTGGGTGAAACTGTTATGAACGCATCTGGATCATCTGGGTCCTCTAAAGTTGGTAAGTTTCCTTGGTACGCCATCGTGCAGTACACAACGTAATCCTCGTCCGTTCTCGCGAAAAAGTCTTTGAAATCGATCTGTTCAAGTACCTCCAGTGATGTAGCGTTGAGCTTCGATAGAAATCTCTCGTAACCCTCTCGATGATCGTAGTGCAGAGCCCACGGAGCTAGCATTGATCCACCCAGGGGGAATACCTGCTGGAACAGTCCCCGCGAACTTTCGGCGTACAGATGAAACGTGACGGATCCACCTCCGGCACTATGACCCATCAAGGTCACTCGCTGTGGATCACCTCCAAAGTACTTGATGTATTTCTGGATCCAGCGCAGCGCCGTTCGTTGATCCTTCAAGCCAAAGTTCCCCGTAATGTTGAACTCCGGATAGCGCAGGAATCCCAGCACACCCAAGCGATAGTTGATACTGACCACCAGGACTCCACTGTCGATCAGCAGATCCACCCCGGAGTTCATGTTCACCTGAGCTGATCCCACGATGAAGGAGCCACCGTGCACGAATGCCAACACCGGGTATTTGGACTCACCAAAGTCACTTTCATTTCTCACCAACGGTGAGTAGATGTTCATGAACAAGCAATCTTCATCTCCGATGATCGCCGAGACTTTCCAGATGTTGTCCTCCTGAGGACAGATACTTCCAGTTGTGGTGTAGTTCTGTGGCCCTTCCGGATCGTATAGCACCGGATTCTGCAACGAACTCAACTTAGATCACCGTGACCTCAACCTCCTTCAAACTCACCCTAAACCTGCGCGATCCCGTTGGTGGCTCGGCGTACCGGACTCCCAAAAAGGAGCAGAACGAAACGTTGGTGAACGTCGCGTTCACCAGTCCCACTCCGAAGCTGCTGGGGCTGAACTTGGCCACGCAGGGTTCGGTGGACGCTCGGGTGGACAAGATCGCCACAAGTAGCACCAGCAGCGTGGTCATTGCGCTGTGATTGCTTCTGCGCGTCAAACTCAACTGATTGAGCTGAGATTGGAATTGGTGTCGTACTAGTTCAAGATCAGATTGATACGGGCGAATCGTTTGATCGAGTTTGGCTGCGGTGTCAATTGATTTGCTTTAAATAGACATTTTGTTATTGTCTGGTTGAGATTCATGCTTTGTTTGGCGAATAAAATTCCTGAAATTGACTCGAATTCTGTAGAAAGGTTTGAAGTTTGTTATTACAAATCTTATATCATCAAATATTTGTGAGATAGAAATTCCCAGAACATCATCACGCAAAATTTCCTATTAATCATCTAATGAGTCAAATTCCACCCATTCACAATCGCTGATTATTCCAAACTTCAAACATTTGTTCAAACAAATACTTTCATTAATGATTCAAATTCTCGGAAGGCAGACAAGCGTGCGTTGGCAAACAAATATGAATGGTCCCATTCTTCATTTGATGGTCTAGATACCGATCTTTTAGGTCACTACCAATTGAGTGATTAATTGATATTGTGATCAATTTCGGTTCTCGATTCTATCAGTCTCGCTTGAGCTCTTGGACGAAATGCTGCTGTTTCTGCTGCTGGAAACGCTGAGCTTCAGCTCGGCAACCAGGAATCCTTGCGTGGTCGAGTTTGGTAGCAACTCCTCCGGAGTTGGCGTGTTTGACGAAACGTTTTCAAACACTCCACAGTGCTCCTACTATGGAGTTCGTTACGCGGAAGCTCCCGTTGAAGCGCGTAGGTTTAAGGTAAGTTTTTTTTTTCTTTAAGCGTATTGCTTTGACATGGAACTTACTTGATAGAATCCAGTTCTTCACGACCCACGAGGAGCGCAGAATTACACCAAGCAGGGTACCATGTGTCCTCAGATGAACACTCACAACGGAAGCCTCATGGGCGTTGAGGATTGTCTTGTGATGGACATCATTACACCGTTTGTACCAGGAACATCTAAGCCAACCAAACTTCCAGTGTTGGTGTACATCCACGGTGGATCCTTCGTGAACGGATATTCCGGACTGGGACTCTGGAAGGGTGCCGACCTGCTTATTGACAAAGGTGTCATCGTAGTCAGTATCAACTACCGTCTAAAGGTACTGGGATTCCTTCGCCATCCCGAGTTCAACATCACCGGCAACTTCGGTCTGAAAGACCAACGAGCTGCGCTGCAGTGGATCCAGAAGTACATCCACCTCTTCGGCGGCGATCCCGCTCGGGTAACACTCATGGGACACAGCGCCGGAGGTGCCTCGGTGATCTACCATCTGTACGCCGAACCTTCCAAGGGACTGTTCCAGCAGGTGATCTCGCTTGGCGGGACTATGATTGCCCCGTGGGCGCTGAACTACAAGCCGAAAGGGATCAGCGCGGAGTTGATGCGGAGATTGAACGTGACTTCACTTGAAGAATTGCAAGCGATCGACTACAAAGAGTTGTTCTTCGACGATCGGTTCGATTTCAGCTGGTACTTCACCATGATCCACGACGGATTCGTTCCAACGCTGGAAGATCCGGACGATCCGGAAGCTTTCATCACAGTTTCACCCCATACGATGATTCTGGACAAACCTGCCAGCGATGTCCCGGTAATAGTAGGTCAAACCGCCACCGAGTACAGAATGATGCTGAAGTATCTGGAGTTCTTCATAATGGGCAGCTACTTCCCACACAAATCGTGGCAATCAATCTACTACGACATTGCCAAGTTAGTGCAAAGCAAGATCAACGCTAGTGATAAGCCCGATATCATCGTACAATTGGCCAACCTGGCCAGTGGATATTACCCGGTTAAACGAACGGTACAGCACCTGGTGAGTCAGAGCTCATCTCCCGTGTACTACTTCCAGTTTGAGTATGAGGGACGCTTTGGGTACCTGAAAAGGGATCAGAATCAAACCGACCAGCATGGAGCGGCTCACGGTGATGAGTTGGGGTACATCTTTTCACCACTTGTAGAGGAAGAAGCAGTCGCTAATCGGGAGAGATTCCTACCTGAATGGAGTGTCCACGAGGAAACTGTTCAGTTGGTATCGGATTTCGTAAAGTTTGGGTAAGTTCGATTGATGTTCTTGAAATAAATTATCTTAAACTTTCAATATCTTCCAGGAATCCTACCCCTCAAGTGGCTACTCAATCTAAATTAGTTTGGCCACAATACAGGAAGGATAATTCAACCGCTCGGAAGTATTTGAACATCGGACAAAGTTTGGAAATACTCCCAGATACTGACTCTGAAGATGACTTGTTCAACTTTTACGAACCAATCTATGAATGTTTGTACTACCACAACTGTGACGAAGTGGAAGTGATGGCCAAGAGCACTGAATCAAGTCAATTTGATAACATTGTCAAAATGATGTGCAAAAATGCTGGTAAAAATGGTGTTGAGATACCTGACATGTGTTATGCATTTTAAGCCAACTTAGCTTCTAGAAGCCATGTGGAACAAACTACCTCAACTCACTTAGATTACAATTATCAAACAGTTCAAAAATACATTTTCCAACTCTAGTTGGTGTCAAACAGCACGATTTCTCCATATGTTACAAATTTCCCGCTTCCCCGAAAAGCAAAAGTTCGAGATATGTGCTTGCAGCACATTCGGGTCAAACGAATAAACCTGGGCTCGAGCTCTCCCTGGCAACTGGCGATAATGGCGAACACGTTTCCAGGTAAGGCTTTAGCCTCGTTATGTGAGCAACAGTGCTGAAAAGTTCATCGCCAATAAAAGCTACTTTATTAGTGGGTGACACCACGCAAGAAGTCGGAAAATTGGCCTCCATTTTTATAACATTCTTTATCATCACTCTCCCCTCTCTTACCAACTGTCTATGAATCCGTGAATCAACTAAATTGACACAAAAGGAGCATCGCGTGGGGGCATCCATCTTCACCCACTTGGGCCGGATTTTCTTACAAATAAGAAAGAAAAAAAAGTAGAAGAAGAAGCTCCATCCATCTTGTGCCAACATCCGCAAGTTCTAATTTGCAACCCAAATCCGCACCGTCCATGATGCGATGCAGTGCGCTGGTAGCACTGCCAAAAGGGGAGGAAGGGGAAGGTGATCCACACGTGGTGGATCGGTGAAAAGCTACACGAGAGAGAACATGAAGGATAACGATAGTCCGGGATCGGACGAAATAAATAACCGACCTTTCGCAAAGAAGGGGAGGGTGGGGTCAAGATTTTGGATTAATAAAAATGCTTTCAAATATGAAAAGTGCTGAAACCTTAGAAAAATTATCGTAATAAAAATGAAACTACAGTAGTTGTTCGGTAACTTGGCGTTGTTTAACTGGGCTGCTTTTTAACTGGGCGCTCGATAACTGGGCCGTAGCCCAGTTAAAAAGTAGACAAACGTCAAAAAACAAAAACAAACCGAATTCACCGAGGGGTTAATGGATGCAAAATTCATGTTCAACAAATAAAAAAACTTTTTTCAAACTTTTATGTAATTTTAAGTCACAATTAATGAAATATGAAAAATAATCATCGTTAATAAATTAAAATAACTTTTATTTTTATATTTCATCAAAAAAATATCGTTATTCTCGTTTAGCCCAGTAAGAGAACAGCATTCGGTGACTGGGCAACGTTCTCAGCCTAGTTACCGAACAAGTACTGTACTTTTGATTTTAATAACATTTAAAGAATTATTTGGAAAATAAGCCATGATAAATTTAATTTATTTGATTTTTTTCGCATTTAAAACACATTTTGGAAACATGTTAATTACAATATTATTTTTTCAATATTTTTCAATATTCATATTTTCAAATTAGCGGTGTCAACTCATTGTCACCACATCTAGCGCCACAAACATATTTTCATTTAAAAGTATGCAGTGTACTTATATTTTAATACTAAGAATAATTAACTTTCAAATTTGAGCAATGCTGCACAAAAGCCGGAAATGAATTTAATTTCCATTTGACAAAAACTAAAAATATCTTAAAAATTTCAAACTGGAATTATAATGAGTGATCAGCTATTTTAAAAAGTTTGTCTTTATTTTAAAATTTTCGAAATATTTCAAAAATTATAAAATTTTACGAATTATACATTCTTTGCCATTGATATTTCGAGTATTGGTTTCTAAGATATTAGCATTTAAAAATTGAAGGACATTTTAATTTTATTGTTTTTTTTTGTATTTTTATTTAATTTTAAAGAATTTGAAATAGATAATAAAAGACACCTTAAAAACACAAATTTTCAAAATCTGGAAAACGGCACACTTCATCCAAATTTCTATAAAGTACTTTTCGATTAAAGATTCTATTTGACATCCAAAATTGAAGTTAAAAACAGTGCCTAGGAATTCGATTTTATCAAAATTAAATAAATATTGAACTCAGCGGAAATTTTTTCGTCCGAACTTCTCTATGGCTCAAAAGATGCCTTTTTTGTCCCCCAATTCATATAACACATCAAAAATGCTAAAAATACGAATTTTGGGAATTCAACTTTCGGTAGCTAAAAGTTATATAAAAAATTAGGTATTTTTTCAGGGTGCCATTTTTTTTTTTTTGAATTGCTCAAACCTGCAAATTTGCAAAATACACCAAATTGATCATAAATTTCTTTCCGATGACACCGATTTATAAAAAACCACCAAAAACCTTTTTTGGTTATGCAAAAGCGCTCGAAAAAAATAGTCAATTAAAAATAAATAAAAATCAAATATCTTGAAATTGGAGATTTCGTGGAGAATAAACAATTCCAAACAGTTTCATTAGCTGAAATCTAGTCTTTTTTATTATTTGCCATACGCTTTGACTAATACTGCTTTAAATTTAGGAAAAAAACTATTTTAATAATTGAAAAAAAAGTACAAAAACGAAATATTCTTAGTTAATCTGAATTTTCTTCCAAGATATTACCCAGAAATATTCAAGTTTATTTGACTTTTTCTGACCTATTTTTCTTTGTTCAAATATATTATGGTTATTGCAAATTTCATTTCAGAGCAGTTCTCTAGGATTTCGGTCATTCGATTTTTTTTTGTATTTTTTAATCCGACTGAAACTTTTTTGGTGCCTTCGGTATGCCCAAAGAAGCCATTTTGCATCATTAGTTTGTCCATATAATTTTCCATACAAATTTGGCAGCTGTCCATACACAAATGATGTTTGAAAATTCAAAAATCTGTATCTTTTGAAGGAATGTTTTGATCGATTTGGTGTCTTCTGCAAAGTTGTAGGTATGGATACGGTCTACACTGGAAAAAAATGATACACGGTAAAAAAAAATTGGTGATTTTTTTATTTCACTTTTTTTTACTAAAACTTGATTTACAAAAAAAACACTATTTTTATTTTTTTTTTATTATTTGATATGTTTTAGAGGACATAAAATGCCAACTTTTCAGAAATTTCCAGGTTGTGCAAAAAATCATTGACCGAGTTATAAATTGTTTAATCAATACTGTTTTTTTCAAAAAATCGAAATTTTGGTCGCAAAAATTGTTCAACTTCATTTTTTGATGTAAAATAAAATTTGCAATCAAAAAGTACTGTAGTAATATTTTGATAAAGTGCACCGTTTTCTAGTTAAATCCATATTTAAGTGACTTTTTTGAAAATAGTCATAGTTTTTCATTTTTTAAAATTAGTGCACATGTTTGCCCACTTTTGAAAAAAATATTTTTGAAAAGCTGAGAAAATTATCTATATTTTGCTTATTTGGACTTTGTTGATACGACCTTTAGTTGCTGAGATATTGCAATGCAAAGGTTTAAAAACAGGAAAATTGATGTTTTCTAAGTCTCACCCAAACAGCCCACCATTTTTCAATGTCGATATCTCAGCAACTATAGGTCCGATTTTCAATGTTAATATATGAAACATTTGTGAAATTTTCCGATCTTTTCGAAAAAAATATTTTCAAAGTTTTCAAATTAAGACTTTTCAAAAATATTTTTTTCAAAAGTGGGCAAACATGTGCACTTATTTATAAAAATAAAAAACTGCGGCTATTTTGAAAAAAGTTACATAAAAATGGCTATAACTTGAAAACGGTGCACTTTATCAAAATTTCACTACAGTACTTTTTGATTGAAAATTAAATTTTACATTGAAAAATGAAGTTGAAAAATTTTTGCGACAAAATTATTTTTTTTTTGAAAAAAGCAGTATTGATTAAAAAATTCATAACTCGGTCAATGATTTTTGGCACAACCTGGAAATTTCTGAAAAGTTGGCATTTTATGTCCTCTAAAACATATCAAAAAATAAAAAAAAATAAAAATAGTGTTTTTTTTGTAAATCAAGTTTTAGTGAAAAAAAGTTAAATAAAAAAATCATCAATTTTTTTACCGTGTATCATTTTTTTCCAGTGTAGTCCGTATCCATACCTACAACTTTGCACAAGACACCAAATCGATCAAAACATTCCTTCAAAAGATACAGATTTTTGAATTTCATACATCATTTGTGTATGGACAGCTGCCAAATTTGTATGGAAAATTATATGGACAAACTAATGATGCAAAATGGCTTCTTTGGGCATACCGAAGGCTTAAAAAAAGTTTCATTCGGATAAAAAAATACAAAAATTAAAATTGAAGAAAAAATACCGATTTCGTAGAGAATTGCTCTTCAATTATTTGTCTTTACCTCTTAAAATTTTTCAAGGGAAATTCAAGAAAAGGGAGCAGAAAAATAATTCTTTATTAATTTTTTATTGAAAAAACTTGTAAAGTCGATTGTAAACTGTTTAAGATACATTAACTCTCCACAACCCAACCCTGCCTTTAATCATGCTTCGATCTTAAAAATGGCCAAGAATCCATTTTTAATAGATTTTTGATCTTTAAAAAGCATTGGAAAGAAAAACTTTTTAAATTTAAGAAAATTTTAGGGTTGGTAGTTTGGCTAGTTTTGTGTGACTTTGCCAATGTAACAAAAAGGTATTTTTTCTGGTGCTAACTTTAGCTTTTTTTTGCACTGACGTTTCCTATATATATGAAAAAATAAGTATGATTAATTTTGGTAATGTCACAGACTATAAAATAACTATGAATAATGAGTAAGTAGCATAAGCCAAATACTATAAACTTAACAAGATAAATGCAAACTGAAATACCAAAAATGAAACAAGAAAAACAAAAAAATAACTAAAGTAAAGTTATTCGTAGAACAAAAAAAAAACATTAGTTTCCAAAAATTTTGAATTAACAAAATTGCAATGCTTCAACTTTTAAAATATATAACGCAAATTGTAATAAGTTTTGTAGAAAATAATTATGCTTGGAATATGCAATAAAGCTTTTTTTTAAATATTTATTTGACATTTTTAGTTTTATTGTATGACGGATGAAATTGCGTTAAATTTGGGATAGTGATTGATAAATCAAATAGGACACCAATCACATGGAAAAAGTTTGAATGGGTTTAGCTGTCTTTCCTGTCGTAAACTTTTTACAGATGAATTGTTCGATTTTTTTACACTCTTGAGGGGTGTTTTATGAATCATAACAAAAATAATTGGAAATGAAGTTTGTCCTAAAGCCAGCCTAATAATAAAATCAGGAAATAAAATTTGTTTCAATACTATTTTAAGTGTTACAAGATTCATTATTGACCAACATGACTGTGTTTTGATGGGCATATCAGAGTGTTGTTAAAGGAGTATTTATTAAAATAAATAACTTATTTCTTTTGGCATATACTGCCCACCATTGAAAAAACGGCTAATATCCACTTTTGACAAAAACGAGATATTAGCACTAGGTGATAGAGGATGTACCAACGTATCTTCTGGAACTTGAATTTCACTGAAATAGTGTTTAGACATGGCTGCCGATGCGAAAAACCAAACGGCTAATATGCCACTCTTATGGGAAATTGCCTTGACGGATATTTTGTGACAAACACTAAAACGCGTTTTTCTCGGAATACTTGATTTGGCATAATAACCGAATTTTCAATTATGGGCAGTATAGTAGTCTTTATCATACTCAAAAAAGAAGAGTTGTTTATTTTAATTTTAATCTTTCAACAATATCTCAGTGTTGTTGAAAATACAAAAGTCATTTTTGCGATTCAAAATAAAATTATAATAATTGGATTTAAATTAATTTACAGAAATAAAAACTCATTTTCCACAATTTGCTCTACAAAAATACACTCCCAGTCTTCAAGCCAACAGAGAGAGGAGTTCTTGTAAATTTGCAATTGCAATCGCAATTGCTCGTTTATCCTGCCGCTGCAGAACTGGTTTGTTCCTTGGACGGACCGGGCCAAAGCCAGAGCAGAGCAAGCTTGCATTTTCCTCCTTTGCTCGGACAGCCAACATTTTTCAATTGCAAATTTTATTGCCTCTGTGCCAAGAAGACTCCTCTCAGTATTCGAGCTTTTTCCCTCCCTGGAGACCCGACTTTTCCGCGGTGCCCACAAAGAAACCACTCTGAATAATTGCTAACCACAAGGACTACTGCTTAACATAGACCCACCCCAGACACCCACAAACGCAATCACGAAATCAAATCAACCCCACACTTTATTGAAATAGGACTGCACTGCATTATTGTTTGGGCAAACATCTCAAATTTATCAATTAAATTGAGAGAAACCTCGGGCCACACGCGATCATCATGGTTAAACAAAAGCCCACAAAAAGGGCGACCCAATTTGGACCCAAATTTAAGCGAAATGTGAAAAGTTTCCGCTTTCCGTCGGTCGACATTTGCACCAAAAGTCAGCGTCAGCTAGTGAGAGGGAGAGTGTTGGCGTCCAAGTCGGGTTAGACCAAAAGTTTATCGTACACAAATGGTCCGGGGGTTTTCCTTCGAGGAAGACGTCGGAAGAACCTCTCCTCGTGGGTTGACTTTAGGGTTGGGACAGTCTCGCCCACTGGGCAGTGGAGAGCAGCAGGAAGGAGGAAAACTGTGCCCCGAACTTCCGTGTTATTAGTTCAGATTAGACTAACCGTAAAACAAAACGATAACAATTTTACAAATTGTCGGGCATAAATCCGGAATCCAGACGGAAGGGGACGGAATCAGGAGTCCGGAAGTACGTGCGTCCCTGCTGGATAGACGGATGGAGAGGAACCCCCTTTTTTGGGACAATTCTTGGCAAATCGGAAGCAACAGTAAAAGTTGTTGGATCTTGACGGGAGATGGGTTTAGAGTTGGCCGTTGGGGATGATAATTTGAATGAACGTGAGGATTGGAATTGGGTTTTGTTTTGGTTGAAAGATTGTTTGTTCAATTGTGATTATGGGGCATTAAAAGTACTTTTGGACAGATTGACTTACATTTTAAACATTTCTGCAATTATTTTTGTTAATATACATCAATTAATTACAGACTTACAAAACCAATTTTAGATGCAACATAAAATTTAGAACAATTTTTTTTCACAACTTGTTTTTTCGAAGGATGTTAGGTTTTTACAATAAACACAACAATTATATTTTTTAACCAATCTTTGAATAAGTTGAAGTATATGAACATATGTGCTAAGAAAACATAAATAATGTTTAGATTAACTTTTTTTTTCTTTTTTTTACATTCATGGGTGGCTACAGTGAATGACGGAAAAAGTGTTGTTTGGTTTAGCTCTGACTAAAAAAGAAAAAGAAAAGAATTTGTAGAAAGTATCAATATTCAGAAAATTTACAAAAGATAATTAAAATGTAAAAAAAAGAATATGCAATTGGTAGAGATTTTAAGAATTTTGAATAAAGTGCAATGTTTGAAAGTTTTTTTTTTCTATTATTCTTAATGTTAAATTAAAGTAAGTGCCAACTAAGGGAATTTCTCGTATAATTTGCACGTTATTCACGCGCCCCTAATTTCATCCAATTTGCTGATTTTTAGTTTTTAAACAATTTGTTTTGTAAATTTGTTGATAGAAACCTGCTTGTTCACTTCCTATTGAGCTATTTATCACTCGATTTCAGTTCAAAAAGCTTTTTATAAGCTGTATTGACTGTCAAAGTGCTGATATGTGAATATTAGAGGCACGATGGAGTAAGAAGCTGTGCCCTTAACATCTTAAAAAACCCAAAAGGCTGAAAAAATAAATTTCACAAAATTGAACATTGTTAGTTTGATCTTCTGTTGCCTTAGTTCAAGGTTTTGCAAAAAAAAAAAAAAATAACGAAACATGATTTTTAAGTGCTACCAAGGAAGTTATAAATCCAATTTTCAATTGTAATATAATCAACTGAACAGTGAATTTTTAATCTTAGTTTTATAAAAATATTTTCCAAATTTTAAAAATTCAAAATTAACAGAGAATACAAGTTATGCTCTTTCGAAATATTAGTCGTTGCCTTTATCTCAGCAACTAAAAAATGGATCAAAATGTTCAATACAGAAAATTGCAGATATTTTTTTTTTAAATTTTTGACTTTTGTTTCAAAGATAAAAAAGAGTGATCTGTTGCACAAAAACACAGTTAAAAAAATCATGGTAATATTACATCTGGGACACCTTTTACGTCAGAAAAATATGTAGTTTTACCTCTAAAAATGTGTAATTTTACCACTTTTCTGGTGTAAATTGTAAATTGAGGTAAAATTACATCATTTATAAGGTACCTTCCAAAATTAAACCTTCCAAATTTACAAAATTTTTGACTGTGAACGTAATAGCTCAAAAATGAACCGTTTTATCAAAATATCACAAGTTTTAATAGCAAATTTAAATCTAAATAAAATGGAAATCTTAAATAATGTTTTTTTACAGTTTCATAAAATTTCTAATTCAAAATTTAAAAATTTGAAATTTGAACAAAATTTTACTCTTTTCCAGAAAAAAAACATAGCAACAAAGTTTATGGGGGTAAAATAAGTAAAAAAAAAAAAAAAATATGCAATGAAAATTTTATTTTTTTTTCCGGTACTTTGTTCTAGAAATCTGTAGGAAATCCAGTTTTTTCGCGAAAACTTTACACATAGGCTTATGTATGGGACAAACTTCAAATGTGTTTTTCTCAGCTTGCTGTTTTTGCATATGGGACATTTATGCGAACATGGGCAGTAGAATAGTTTCAAATTTATTGGCCTATTCAGAAGGTCATATATCTTATGAAATGAGTTTATTTAAAATCTTGCTCCAAAATTGGTATACATGGCAATTGATAGTATTATAAAAAAAAATGCTTAATAATTTTTAGCAAAGTTTTAATTTAAACTGAGCAATTCTCAACAAAATTTATTGGGGTCAAAAAGTAAAAATTCAAAAATGCTATTCATGAAAGTTTTAATTTTTAATGGGTAAAATAGCTTTAAATTTATTGGCCTTTTCAGAAGATCAAATATCTTATGAAATGAGTTTATTTTAAATCTTGCTCCAATATTGGTATAAATAGCAATGAAAACTAATATTTAAAATAATTGCCTATGATTTTTTAGCAAAGTTTTTACTTTTAGCAATTCTTTGCCATTTCTTCCTTAGATTATTTTTGGCATTTTTTTTATCTGTTTTAAACTTTGTAGGTACATTACCTGTGACCAAAGAAGACTTTAGTGTCATAGGTTCTTTCAGTTCTCCATACAAATTTGGCAGCAGTCAATAAAAAAAATTGTCCGTATAAATATTCAAAATAACTAGCGGGATTTTTTTTTATTTCTTTGTTGTCTTTGACTATGTTGTAATTTTTTGTTTCAGTAATTTTTTTGTCACAAAAAAGTGAATTACTCAAAAACGCAATTTTTAATAATTTTTTAATTTTTGCTTATATTTTAGGGTACACAAAATACAGTATTTTAGATATGGTTCATCAAGGGTTTCTAAGTTACAGCCGTTTTGAAGTTTTTCTTTTTTTTTTTTGAGAAAATCTTTCATTTTTGTCCTCAAAAACATAGTGCCCATATAAGCAAAACCTTGAAAATATTTTTTAATTCAGAAAATTTCACTTGAAATTTTTGAAAATAATAACTAAAATATCTTTTTTAACAAAGTCGAAATGCAGATATTACATATCAATTTTGTATGGACAGCTATCAAATATGTATGGAGAACTGTATAGACTAACCGATAACAAAAAAATTTCTTCTTTGGTCGCAGGGAAGGTGCATTGAAACATTTCTGTATAATTTCCCAGTTGATGAAATCAATTAAATTTTAAAATTTTAATCTGAATTTTTTTATGAAATATAGAAGTTACGGCCTGGCACCCCTAGCCGTATTGCACCAACACTTGCAGACTTGTCATACGAAGCATTCTTTCTGAAATAATAAAGCAGTCAAGTTTCATCCTTCAACCAGTGCAGTGCTGAAGTTAATCGTCCGAACCTCCCCACGGGCCGGGAAGCAGCCAACATGGCCCGCTTCCCGGGAACCCCGTACATAACTGGCGCAGTCGGTCGTCTCGGTGGATTACCGAGACTTAAGGTAAGTAATTATTAAGTTTTAGTACAATAAATTTAGGGCAAAAAGTCTGGTTCACCAGCAATTTCCTGTGTCGATATTGCGAAATCGTAGTCGACACAGGCTATAAGTGTTTAGCATAGGGCAAAATTAGATTTTGCAATAAATTTAGGGCAAAAAGTCTGGTTAACCAGCAATTTCCTGTGTCGATATTGCGAAATCGTAGTCGACACAGGCTATAAGGTTTTAGTATAGGGCAAAATTAGATTTTGCCGTAAATTTAAGTGAAGAAAAAAAACCCCCGCGTATGAACGTAGACGATATGTGGATGATACGATGGTCAGCAGAAAATGCTTTGAAACGGTCGTCACCGCGTAGGAACGAAGACGATATTTGAACGATACGATGGTCAGCAGAAAATGCTTTGACATGGTCGTCGCGCTGACGCGATTGAAACGAAATATCCAAAACCAAAAGAGTTCTATAAAAATTAAAAATTAAAAATTAAAAATTAAAAATTAAAAATTAAAAATTAAAAATTAAAAATTAAAAATAAAAAATAAAAAATTAAAAATTAAAAATCAAAAATTAAAAATTAAAAATTAAAAATTAAAAATTAAAAATTAAAAATTAAAAATTAAAAATTAAAAATTAAAAATTAAAAATTAAAAATTAAAAATTAAAAATTAAAAATTAAAAATTAAAAATTAAAAATTAAAAATTAAAAATTAAAAATTAAAAATTAAAAATTAAAAATTAAAAATTAAAAATTAAAAATTAAAAATTAAAAATTAAAAATTAAAAATTAAAAATTAAAAATTAAAAATTAAAAATTAAAAATTAAAAATTAAAAATTAAAAATTAAAAATTAAAAATTAAAAATTAAAAATTAAAAATTAAAAATTAAAAATTAAAAATTAAAAATTAAAAATTAAAAATTAAAAATTAAAAATTAAAAATTAAAAATTAAAAATTAAAAATTAAAAATTAAAAATTAAAAATTAAAAATTAAAAATTAAAAATTAAAAATTAAAAATTAAAAATTAAAAATTAAAAATTAAAAATTAAAAATTAAAAATTAAAAATTAAAAATTAAAAATTAAAAATTAAAAATTAAAAATTAAAAATTAAAAATTAAAAATTAAAAATTAAAAATTAAAAATTAAAAATTAAAAATTAAAAATTAAAAATTAAAAATTAAAAATTAAAAATTAAAAATTAAAAATTAAAAATTAAAAATTAAAAATTAAAAATTAAAAATTAAAAATTAAAAATTAAAAATTAAAAATTAAAAATTAAAAATTAAACTTTAAAAATTGAGACGTTGTGTAATTTTATTGTAATCCATTATTACATGGAAATACAAAGGGTACAAGTGAATCGTAATCGAGGATTACGTAATCTTAGATTACATTCAATATAAATATTTTTTTTTTTTCATGTTTGTATTTCAGTATTACAAACTTGGAAATTTGTAATTTGAAATTACGAACTAGCTTGACAATTTTTCACCATTGTGTTTTCACATTACTTTTAAAATTCCCTAACCCAAAAAAAAAAGAACAAAAAAAAATGGACGGGCAATTGTTACAAAGAATGATGTATTTTTTCCTGAAATTAATTCTGTTTTCATCAAATTATCCGAGGTCGATTCGCACAATATTATCATATGGTCGTGTTGCTCAATTGGAGCCCCAATTTGAAGATTTTCATTGGCATTTTTGTTAAACATTTTATTTACTAAATGTAAGCTATTTACTTTACTTTCATCCGCCTTTTACTTTTACAATAAGTATCAAATACACAAAAACAGCATCATGACTACCATAACGCTGAAAGAGAAAATGCACCTTTGTTTGACGATGGAGGAGTCGTTATATTGGCATTTTCTGTGTAACATTTTGTGTACTTGTTGTAAGTTGTCTATCTCTACTGTTATCTGTCTTTTACTTTCACTATAAACATCGAATATTAACCAATATTTTTTGATCCATAGAGAATCAGGATGATAATCACGAGCCGAAACCGAGGACTGGCAGGCAAACAGCATCGAAAAAAAAATCAATAGCATCTTCATTCCTTCCTTTATTTGATATTTCTAACGCTTTTTACTTTTAGACTTCCACCATATTCACTCAACACCCGCTTGGTAACCACGTCTAGGGAAAGCAGCAGACGTGCAAAACAACCAGGCTAATTTCTCCCCAATGAACCTAACCAGCGTTGGAGAGGTAGTAATGGATATGAAGAATGAGTTGTAATTGTAAAATTTGTAATCATTGTGGCGTTAACGAAAAGAACAAAAAAAAAAGGGTTTTATGCCGTGATTGAGGAGAGAGCAGACATAGCTCAACCTCAACCCAAGTGCTTTTGTCCCTTCCAAAAGCCTTAGCCTGCGAAAATTCTGATGGATGCTACTAAGAAACTGTACACCGAATATCGCTGTTAGAATTAAGTTTGGTAGGACAAGTTAGCAAGAAATCGTTTAAATCAAACCAGAAAATTCTCATAATTCTTATGAGCCTGAGCCGCATTAACCAAATGCTAGGAATGTGATATCCTTGATACGTCAGGAATCCTTCCTGTTGCCATCCCGGGGCTCCAGACAACTAGATTTGTGAGGCCCTCGACACGTCAGGACTCCGTCTAGCCTGGAACAGTCATTGGGAATGTGATGTCCTCGATACGTCAGGCATCCGCCCTTGGACGAACTCCGCAGCAACTCGAGCACATCAGTGGAACTCAGAAAAAAAAAAAAACTAAAACAGTTTTTTAAAGTCGAATCGAGACGATTCGAGTCTAACGATGGGGTAGTTACGGCCTGGCACCCCTAGCCGTATTGCACCAACACTTGCAGACTTGTCATACGAAGCATTCTTTCTGAAATAATAAAGCAGTCAAGTTTCATCCTTCAACCAGTGCAGTGCTGAAGTTAATCGTCCGAACCTCCCCACGGGCCGGGAAGCAGCCAACATGGCCCGCTTCCCGGGAACCCCGTACATAACTTAGATACCACAATGTTAGCCTGAATTAAGAATTTTATTCAAATAACTGTAGAAACAATTCTAACCGGTAACCATATAACCACATAATATAAACCAAATTTATTAATTGCATTTAGGTTTACGAAAACAGAACACCCCTCTTCGACAAAACTTTTTTTTCGTAAAATCGCGATAACTCGTGATGTGTATAAGCAAACCTCTTATGTTTATATATAATTTTGTTTGTAAGTGTCTGCTCTACAACTTTGTAGAACATTGTTACACTCTAAAAAATAACCCTGCAAAGTTAGAAAAAACACGAAATTTTAAAATGAAAAATTTTGTTCTAAATGAAAAAATGACCCTTCTGGGTCAATGTAGATTCGAAAATTACATAAAATTTCCCATAAAATGACATGTTACAATATTTTGTACTGTCGAGTAACGGAAAATGGGAGAATTTGAAAAAAAATTAGTGTTTTTTTCGATGAAAAATACGTTTTTTCGAAATTCTGAGTACCCCATCAAATCGGGCGTCTAATTTTACATAAAAGTTCCTTTGACACCAAATTTCTATCTCATCACCGTTTCAGGCTGCAAATTATTGAAAAACACCTCTTTTTTCGCATGTTCAAAAATGGAAGGGGTCGTACCACCCCTCCGTCACGAGATATCAAAAAATGGACCTCAGATTCTTGATCAGAGACAAAAGTTACCCCATAGGACAAAGTTTCACGCAAATCGAAGAGAGGTCTGGGCAACTTTTCCCGATTTCGTGTGAGTTGGTAGAGAATTACCCAAATATAAAGTTTCGTCTAAAAATATTCCAAAAATTTAAATGGTGAAAAAAAATAAAAAAAAAATTGTTCCGATAATCTGGAAAGAACTTTTTTCCACTTTTAAAAAGAGTTGCTTGTTTGACATTTTTGTACATCTTTGTACTTCTGTTATTTTATAATTCATTATAATAAGGCTCGGTTTATTTTTATTCGCGATAATTTTAAAATTTCCAATGAACAGATGCTCCCACTATAAACACAAACACGCCACTTATCAATCCAGGTCAGTCAGTGCCATCCGGGGGGTTAAAACTGCTCCTCACCGGCTGGCAGCTACGACAGTTTTCATTAATGTTAATAGCATAAATAATGAATCAATTTATATGTATGAGTGTGCGCCGCCGGATTAATGATTCATTACTTTGTTCGTTGCCATCCAGCTTGATGATAACCCTCGGGGACTATTTTCAGATCTGCCTGTCTGCGTACAGGCCCGGGGAGGAAAACTTATTCAGGGGGTGGATTAAATTGACAGTGAGAAAAACAAGTAACCGACACCATAAGCTGTGTAGGTCAAGCAGTTTTTCAGGGTCAACCACCGGAAAATCAATACTAGAATGTCGTCAAAACTTTTCCGCCCTAGGTTCACCATTTTCTCGTGGGAAATTATCTCAAAAGGATCCGAAATCAATTACCATACACACACACACACTTTGGGCAAACTGTTTTCAATTTGAGACGAGGTAAGGCAAAAACGAAAGCCATCATTCAATTAAATCCATCATCCAATTTGTCGTGCAAGCTGGCATTCGACAAACTGCTGACATTCGGTTGAAAAATGAATCTGGAGGGGAAAAAATGGAAAAGCGCATGGAACACGTCAGAGAGCCGGCGAGCTTGTCAGCGGAAATCCTGGCGGATGAAAGCTCATGTTCTGGCGAATGATGCACCGGGACGACTCAGGTTTCCACCATCAACTGCAGCAGGCGGGAACGATTCTGGTTTTGTGATGATGGTGTGATGAAATTGGAAGCTGATGATTCTGCTGAAGAATTTTGACGAATTGCTTTCTCATCAAAAGCAGATCACGTGGTAATCGGGGTGTAATTGGAAGACTTTTAATTCTTATGAAAATTCAGAAAAAAATGATTTAGAAACTGATAACTTTCACCAAAGCAATAAATTTTACTTCAGACAGAAAAGATAAACTCATGCATCGTCCTTGTTTATAACCCAACTTACAAAAAGCTCCCGGTGTCTGATGTGTGGTTTGCCGATGCTTTACCAGAAATGTTTACCGAACGTGAGCATTTGATGCCCTTATAAATCCAAGTCGTTTCCCTCCAGCCCACCCACACACAACAACACAGAAAGCACACACCGTCACATATGACGATGTAAAGCATTTTCAAATATTATTTTATTTTTTCCATGGCATCGCCGCCACTACCCGCGAGAGTGTCGATCATTCTTGTGTAATAATAAAAACCCGGAGTATCGAATCACACGGTTCATCACCTCGCGAGGTAGTTTGGGAAGTTGGTAACGGTGCATTATATGGGATACTGGTGATGAACTGGTTAAAGTTTTATGAGATAAAATGTAACGAGAAAAGGGGATGGTGACTATATATTTAAGTTTGTGGTAATGACAAGTCATCATAATAAATTTACAGTGCCATCATAATTTTGAAGCAGTTATATAAACTAGACGTCCTTCGACTGTATTAATACCAATTGACTTTTTTTGGAATTTTAAATTTCAAAATAAGCATTACTATCGTTTTATATAAAACTTTCAAATCAGAAATTTTGCAAACAAGTTTGAATGAGTTTTATAAAATTTAAGATTAGAATTTCAAGACCAATGAAACAAAAATGTTATATTTTAACCAGATAATAATAAATTTCCTAAAAAATATTTGGTCAATGGTACTTAAAACAAGAGGACAATTCTCCATTAATGATAATTCTTAGAATGGATTTATTTTAAGAAAAATATTTTTCATAAAATGACACATTAATATCAAAAAGTTTGAATCTTTTTGCATGAAAATTTTATCTTACAACCAATTTCGATGGTTTGCAATATAACAATGGACTTTCCAATTAGTGACTCATGATTGGAAAAATACATATACTATAGTAAATTTGTTTGGTTTGATAAACTACTCGTATTTTAAAATCATGGACGAAATAATATATTTTAATGGCATTTTTTTCCTGAAGCACGTTTTGTGCAAAATAATTAAAATCACCAGGGAAATTTTTTAAGATGACAACATATTCTTTCAATTAACAAAAAATGTTACACTCATTTGTTTGTAGAACAAAAGTAGCAGAATATTTCAAGAAATATCAACAATTTCGTTAAGGAATACTTTTAGAGATTGATTGTTTAAAACAAAATTCTACATGTAAAACTCAATTTGAAATCATTTTCACAAAACGTCGCACGTGTGACACGTCTGCTGTAAAAAAAGGATGTGTTACAAGATAGCATTTTTTGGTGATAATACATTTTTAAATAATAAAGCAGTTAAAATAAAATTATCCAAGATATGTTTACGTCTGTAAATAAATCAAGCCATTGCAAATATTATCTATTTTAGGGGACACACAAAATCGACAGTAGCCTGTCCCATTTTGAGGTCATGTCGAGGAATTTCAGGTGCTCACTTCTTAAATGATAGATTATGATGTTAGGAACAATGTTTTCTTGGACAAGAAAAAATAATAAAATACTTTCTCGCACCCCCTAGTCGATTTACTGAAAAAAGTCACTTTTTTGAACAAATTTTCTAAAATCGCTTGGAATCAATACAAAAACTGTTTCGATCTGGTGTGTATTATCTTCAAACGATAGGTTTTTGTCCATAGATTAAGATGCACTATCAATATTGGACCAAAATTTAAGTTTTTGGACTCTCCCAGGCGGATTTGTGTCGAAAAAATCGCATTTTTTCGAAACTTTTTTCAGAAATGCTTATTTAATTTAGGGTAGCCTATTTTTCCCAGTGAAACCAATACATGCAGCTTGTAGGAAATTTCATGGCGAAAATTTTTCCCTCTGAGAAAATGCAATTTCGACACTCCAGAGCCGAGATATTTGAGTTTTAGTGAGGAAAAAAGTGCCAATTTTCAAAATTTCTCAGAATTCAGAAGCAAGGCCTACTAATTACACGATGTAGCAAGCATATGTCTCAAAGGTCAGGGTATGCTTTTTATAGTAATTTTGGCCGCTGAATCCGAATCTGAAATCAAATTTTGTGTAAACAGTGATGTTTTGGAGCTACACCCTTTTGGAATGTTATTTGCGTGTTTAAGAGGCAGTTTTTGTAAATATTGCTCGGTTTGTTCTAGAGGTCGTATCGAGGTGCTCCGATTTGGATGAAACTTTCAGCGTTTGTTTGTCTATACATGAGATGAACTCATGCCAAATATGAGCCCTCTACGACAAAGGGAAGTGGGGTAAAACGGGCATTGAAGTTTGAGGTCCAAAAAATATAAAAAATCTTAAAATTGCTCGCATTTTAGTAAAACTTCATCAATTCCAACTCTCTTAGATGCATTCGAAAGGTCTTTTGAAGAAAGGTCTTTTGAGTTGGAATTGATGGAGTTTTACTAAAATGCGAGCAATTTTAAGATTTTTTATATTTTTTGGACCTCAAACTTCAATGCCCGTTTTACCCCACTTCCCTTTGTCGTAGAGGGCTCATATTTGGCATGAGTTCATCTCATGTATAGACAAACAAACGCTGAAAGTTTCATCCAAATCGGAGCACCTCGATACGACCTCTAGAACAAACCGAGCAATATTTACAAAAACTGCCTCTTAAACACGCAAATAACATTCCAAAAGGGTGTAGCTCCAAAACATCACTGTTTACACAAAATTTGATTTCAGATTCGGATTCAGCGGCCAAAATTACTATAAAAAGCATACCCTGACCTTTGAGACATATGCTTGCTACATCGTGTAATTAGTAGGCCTTGCTTCTGAATTCTGAGAAATTTTGAAAATTGGCACTTTTTTCCTCACTAAAACTCAAATATCTCGGCTCTGGAGTGTCGAAATTGCATTTTCTCAGAGGGAAAAATTTTCGCCATGAAATTTCCTACAAGCTGCATGTATTGGTTTCACTGGGAAAAATAGGCTACCCTAAATTAAATAAGCATTTCTGAAAAAAGTTTCGAAAAAATGCGATTTTTTCGACACAAATCCGCCTGGGAGAGTCCAAAAACTTAAATTTTGGTCCAATATTGATAGTGCATCTTAATCTATGGACAAAAACCTATCGTTTGAAGATAATACACACCAGATCGAAACAGTTTTTGTATTGATTCCAAGCGATTTTAGAAAATTTGTTCAAAAAAGTGACTTTTTTCAGTAAATCGACTAGGGGGTGCGAGAAAGTATTTTATTATTTTTTCTTGTCTAAGAAAACATTGTTCCTAACATCATAATCTATCATTTAAGAAGTGAGCACCTGAAATTCCTCGACATGACCTCAAAATGGGACAGGCTAATCGACAGTCAACTGACTGGAATAATCACAATATTATATTTTTTCTAGTTTTAATCGAATTAGGTTAATTTTTATTCGCTTGTGAACAATCTTTTAAATTTTGGGGCATTGACTACACACGTACAATTTAAAAAAATGATTTCCTAAATTTTCAAAATACATTCTTTAGTCATTTGAAGAAAGGATAAATCCTAGTACAAAAGAGCACACCAATAGATATTTTGTATCAAAAAATAAAGATTTTTTTAGAAGGGAAACTATTAGTATCAAATTCAAATATATCAGCTATCAAATTCGGCCCTATGCGGCTTTTATAATTTGAATTTTTTTTCAAATTTTTCCATTTAAATCTATTTCGAAGAATGTTTTTGTAAACATAAATATTTTTTATAAAAAATCATCTTACATATATTTTTTTGGTTGTATCTTTTTCATTGAATTCCAAAATTATATTTTACAAAAATAATATTGTCCAAAAATATATATATATATATATATATATATATATATATATATATATATATTTTTTAAACATAAAAACAAGATTTTTCAGAAATAAATATTTTATTGAAAAAAAAAATATTAAAATATTGTTGCCTTCCTCACTGAGGTAAGGCTAAAATCCTGCTCTAAAAATGAACTTTTCACAGAATGCTCGTAGACCCACCTTCATGTATACCTATCGACTCGGAATCAAAAACTGAACAAATGTCTGTGTGTGTGTCTGTGTGTGTATGTATGTGTGTATGTGACCAACATTCTCACTGAGTATTCTCAGCACTGGCTGAACCGATTTTGATCAAACCAGCTGCATTCGATTTTGTTTAAGGTCCCATACGTACCTATTGATTTTTATAAAGTTTCGATAAGTTGTTCAGTTATGCATACAAATGTGTTTTTGTTATGCATACAAATGTGTTTTTGTATTTATGCAGATGTTGGATAAGTGATCGGAAATCGTTTCAAATATCGTGATATACATCGTTGGTTAGGTAATCGCAATAACTTTCCAACGAGTCCAATACATTGAAGATCTGGCAACCCTGTCTCGAGTTATGCCCACTTAAGTGATAATTATGTACTTTTTTGAAGCCGGATCGCACTTAAATGTATTAAAACTATGTCCGGATCCATCATCCGACCCACCGTTGGTTAGGTAATCAAAAGACCTTTCCAACGAATTCAAAACATTGTAAATCTGGCAACCCTGTCTGAGTTATGATCACATGTGATATTTATGTACTTTCCCTTTTTTTAATCTCAGGGTTGAAATATTTGCAATAATTTCCAAAATATTTGATTAAATATGTCTCATGAATTAGGAAGCAAAACATTTTTTTTTTGGCAATAAACTTAAATAAATCATTAATTCAAATAATTTGAAGAAAATTAGAAAAGAAGTGAATATTCCGTCATCAGGGATGACATAAGGTCTGAGGGGTGAGATTGGGTCGTACAAATTTCAGCATTTTTGTATGACCCAATCTAGACCCCCAAACCCAATGTCACCCCTAATGACGGTAATTGATTTTTTTTTAGTAAATAACATGAAAAGACTTGTAATCAATGTTTTTCAAATTATTTTAACTAATCAAATTTATTAGAAGTCATTTTAAACAAAATTCTGGTACATTAAATTTAAAAGCATTTGCAAACAAATTGTAATATTTGTTTAAAAAATTATTGGTGACAAGGCTTTTCATTGAAAAAATAGAAACAATTGCAATATAATTTTTACATTCCAAAATAATAATAAACCAAACCTACAATTTATTGATGGTTTGCTCAATCTACCTTTATTAAAATAAAAAAAGCCTTTTTTTTACTTGAAACACAACTTTTGGAACTTTTATTATTTGAATTTTTTAAACTTTCTCTCCGACCGGCCATTGCTTCTGAAGAATCAGATCTGGATCGCAAAAAGAAACTTATTTGAAATGCTGCAGCTTTTTTTTCTGGTGGTTTGTAATATTTAATTAGAAGGCTTCATTATTAAATCATATTGCAAAAAAGATCATAAACTGCTACTCAAACCAACACGATAATGAATGCTTTCATTTATTACTTTGTATCTTGTGCATTTATTATCAAGTGGAGACAAGTGGAGCTTCGGATTGTTAAATTATCTGCTTGAAAGATTCATCGGAAACATTCCGATTCAACCAAACTTAACTTGCAGGTAATGTTTGCTACATTCAAGTTGCATTACTTACATTCCTGAAAAAAAGGTCTCAAGGATGGTATGATATCCATTCCATGTTTCCAGATAGATATCCTTCCCAGAATGTGTGCAATATCCCAGAACCATCTGAAGGACGACGATGATGAAGATAAACTGATCCACTTGTACTGTGTAAGCAAGCTCACAGTACTTCAACTGCATCTGCCATTTCAAAGCGAAGTACACGTGTTGCACTAGACATTGAACCGATTGGTATGGGTGGTGCACACGTGTGGGCCAACATTTGTGTTCTGGAATGCAGGAAATGGGTCGATTTAAGGCTCCCCCCCCATCCCCATTCAGCAATGCTGGTCCATTGGTCAGTGACCACATTGAATTCGAGAATCGGAATTTCAGAAAAAGATACGAATTGATTACATGGTTTGATTTAAACTTGCACATTCTGTGGGGGTTTTGAGCTCAGTTGTCAGCAGTGTTTTCTGGCATGTTTTTGAGCAAAAGCCCCTGATGAAAAGAGGAGATCATTTAAATGTGTCACTCTGACTGTGGGGTAAACCTAGAACTCTGGTTTTGAATGACACGACACGAAATCTCCTTTTATTTCCAAACCGCAAACATTGCCCTCAAAAGGGTACTGGGGGAAATGAAGGAAGGCTGGAGGACATACACGGTAAATACGACCAACCAAAATGAAGGTAAATACATTTGCTCGTACTTTGCAACTCACATACGTGGATTCCGATCTGATAAGAGCACGTTGTCAACCAACCTTGGGTTCGTTTCGTTCGTTGCAAATCACACTTGTGACGGGTGAAAAGCTGGGGTGGTTTAACTTTTCAAAGGAGGACATTAGAAAAAGCAGTTAAACTAGGAGCCACCCTCACATCAGTCTACTTTTCAGGTGATGATTCGTCTGAAGGAGAAAAAAAAATTAGAAAAGAAGAGTATAAAACGCAAAACACATTTATTCAAGCTCGACGAGTTTCGAAACCGAAGCGACAAAAGTTCGGCTTCTACCGATAAAAACCCAAAGCTCTGAAAAGATCCCGTTAAAATGTGAACAAACACACAATTTTTCGGTGGCTGCAATCGTCTGGTCTAGCAGAAGGGAAAATTGAGGAGGTGGTGGTGAGATCCCTCCTGACGGAGATAAAACAGCCAATTATCATCTCCAGGATGCTTCTTCGTGTTCTTGTACGCTCCCGAATTTGGTGTCCTTCGACCACAATGTTGACGATGAAAAGAGGGGGGAGGTCCTGCTGAGGGATACTAAATCGTCACTAACTCACCTTACCCAAAAGAGCAGATGTCTTCTCCCCCCCTCATTCTGCATGAGAGAACAAACGAAAGAACATTGTTTTTGTCCTTTTAGTCTGGAACATACCAAGCCAGGCGAAAAGGATATCTCTCTTTCAATTTTATTTACCGATGCTGTGACAAAGTTCGCACACGAAATCAAATAAATGAGGATTCCCCTGTCGGGAAGGTTATCTTCCTTCGGGAAAGAGGCAAACGAAGCTGCTGTTGCAGAAACTGGCGGCTGCGTGTGCAGAAGTAAAATGGTTTGTTCTAAGAAATTTGACTAAGAAATTTACGGCTGGATTTTGTTTTGAGAGAAATTCAGATTAATTTAGTCAATTTTGACAATTTTGTCAATTTTGTCAATTTTGTCAATTTTGTCAATTTTGTCAATTTTGTCAATTTTGTCAATTTTGTCAATTTTGTCAATTTTGTCAATTTTGTCAATTTTGTCAATTTTGTCAATTTTGTCAATTTTGTCAATTTTGTCAATTTTGTCAATTTTGTCAATTTTGTCGATTTTGTCAATTTTGTTAATTTTGTCAATTTTGTCAATTTTGTCAATTTTGTCAATTTTGTCAATTTTGTCAATTTTGACAATTTTGTCAATTTTGTCAATTTTGTCAATTTTGTCAATTTTGTCAATTTTGTCAATTTTGTCAATTTTGTCAATTTTGTCAATTTTGTCAATTTTGTCAATTTTGTCAATTTTGTCAATTTTGTCAATTTTGTCAATTTTGTCAATTTTGTCAATTTTGTCAATTTTGTCAATTTTGTCAATTTTGTCAATTTTGTCAATTTTATCAATTTTATCAATTTTGTCAATTTTGTCAATTTTGTCAATTTTGTCAATTTTGTCAATTTTGTCAATTTTGTCAATTTTGTCAATTTTGTCAATTTTGTCAATTTTGTCAATTTTGTCAATTTTGTCAATTTTGTCAATTTTGTCAATTTTGTCAATTTTGTCAATTTTGTCAATTTTGTCAATTTTGTCAATTTTGTCAATTTTGTCAATTTTGTCAATTTTGTCAATTTTGTCAATTTTGTCAATTTTGTCAATTTTGTCAATTTTGTCAATTTTGTCAATTTTGTCAATTTTGTCAATTTTGTCAATTTTGTCAATTTTGTCAATTTTGTCAATTTTGTCAATTTTGTCAATTCTGTCAATTTTGTCAATTTTGTCAATTTTGTCAATTTTGTCAATTTTGTCAATTTTGTCAATTTTGTCAATTTTGTCAATTTTGTCAATTTTGTCAATTTTGTCAATTTTGTCAATTTTGTCAATTTTGTCAATTTTGTCAATTTTGTCAATTTTGTCAATTTTGTCAATTTTGTCAATTTTGTCAATTTTGTCAATTTTGTCAATTTTGTCAATTTTGTCAATTTTGTCAATTTTGTCAATTTTGTCAATTTTGTCAATTTTGTCAATTTTGTCAATTTTGTCAATTTTGTCAATTTTGTCAATTTTGTCAATTTTGTCAATTTTGTCAATTTTGTCAATTTTGTCAATTTTGTCAATTTTGTCAATTTTGTCAATTCTGTCAATTTTGTCAATTTTGTCAATTTTGTCAATTTTGTCAATTTTGTCAATTTTGTCAATTTTGTCAATTTTGTCAATTTTGTCAATTTTGTCAATTTTGTCAATTTTGTCAATTTTGTCAATTTTGTCAATTTTGTCAATTTTGTCAATTTTGTCAATTTTGTCAATTTTGTCAATTTTGTCAATTTTGTCAATTTTGTCAATTTTGTCAATTTTGTCAAGTTATTTAGGAACAGGTCATAAACATAATCGGCTCTTTATTCTCTTCTGTCTAGTCGCTCTTTTGTTGTATTGAATGGTAGATAAGCAAACATATATCATCTCTGTTTGCTCTATGACAAGACGAGTGTTTATTTCTGTTCACAGCTTTTAAAGTCTTGTAAAGGTATTTGAAAAAACTGTGAATATTTTATTCAATTAACACTTTCATTGAAAATAGTTGATAAACCAGAATTTTTTCTCTCAAATTTCGCTCGTTGCAATGTAAATTGTGTGGTAATTAACCAAAGTACCTGACAGAAACAATTCACATTTGGTATTCCAACCAACTCACTTGGCTTCAGCACTCTCTCCTATCCAGCAGCCGGCCACAAATTAAAGTGAAAATTTGCGAAACGGCAAACGAATTTCATTTGGGGGTTTTACCGGGGATCCAATTAGCCGTTTCTACTTTGAAGTGCGCTAGTAGATACCTACCTACTGTGTGCTCTGACTTTCAACGTTTTGTTGGGTGGTTACGGCCTATAGCTCTCTGACAGCAACCGACCTGCTTTGTGATGAGGAGAGATGAGCATGTCGGGAACTTTTGTTGGGCTATGGGGGCGCCCTATCATGACTTGGTAAGTAAACCCACCTGACCTGAACAGATCTCTGTTTGCAACGGTTTTGCACAAGAATTTGGCATAATTGAGCTGATGGGTTTGGTCAGTTTTTGAGAGCAGCTCGTTGAATTTACACAGAATTCAGATCATCAGGTAAAATTTTCAGATTTGTGAACATATTTTTACCAGATTTCACATTTAAATTCCTTCAACTTTATACTTTTAAATTCCTGTACTTTATCAAACATAATTGTAGGGTCATTTTAAAATACAAATTTGTTTTCGCATTTTTAAACTTTTTTTTTTCAATATTCTAGAATTCCACAAAAAAATCCTACTTTCGGTACCAAAATTTGCACCGTTCTTAACTCTAGCACAAATTAAATTCTTTTTTAAACCAATAAAACACATAAAAAATCAAACATTTTAAAATAATGTATTTGGCAAAAAATTACCTTTAGTGATAAAAAGTCAAATTATACATTCCATTTTTTCCATGTCATTATTTCTTAAAAAGACACCAAATCGATTAAAAAAAATATTCGCAAGATAATAATATTCTAATTTTTACATGCACATTTTGTATGACTAGCCAACCAAATTTGATGAAGCATTGTACAGGAAAAAATAATGATCTTTTGACAAAGGGAATGCATAGACAATGTTCAATAAAAAAAATCTTGATTTTTTTCTTAATTCAAAATTCATAAAATAATTCATAATTATCCTTGTAACTAGAAAACATCGCTTTCAAATGTGAAAATCTCTAGAATCTCAATCTTGTACATGAGACAAACAAGCAATCAAAGCCACAGCATAAACATTGAATCCAATTCGATACAGGTTAAATATCTATGGAATTGGCTAAGAATTTATCTCCCGTAGACAGTGTTCTTCAAATAAACAAATAAAAAACTAACTTAATCCACCTATGAGATCCAAAAAAATAAGTGCACAGATATAGATTAAGTGGTCATAACTCTTGACAGGGTTGCCAGATCTTCAATGTTATGGACTCGTTGGAAAGGTTTTTTGATTACCTAACCAACGATGGGTCGGATGATGGATCCGGACATCGTTTACATACATTTAAGTGAGATCCGGCTTCAAACAACTACATAAATATCACTTAAGTGGTCATAACTCGAGACAGGGTTGCCAGATCTTCAATGTTGTGGACTCGTTGGAAATATTTTTTTGATTACCTAACCAACGATGGGTCGGATGATCGATCCGGACATCGTTTACATGCATTTAAGTGAGATCCGGCTTCAAAAAAGTATATAAATATCACTTAAACGGTCATAACTCGAGACAGGGTTGCCAGATCTTCAATGTTGCGGACTCGTTGGAAAGGTTTTTTGATTACCTAACCAACGATGGGTCGGATGATGGATCCAGACCTCGTTTACATGCATATAAATGAGATCCGGATATATGTTAAAACACATTTTTATACATAACTTTTGAACTACTTATCGAAACTTCAAACAATTTAATAGCGATGTATGGGACCATAAACCAAGTCGAATGCAACCAGTTGGATCAAAATCGGTTCAGCCAGTGCTGAGAAAAATCAGTGAGAATTTTGGTCACATACATACATACATACACACACATACACACACACAGACATTTGTTCAGTTTTCGATTCTGAGTCGAAATGTGCACATGAAGGTGGGTCTTTGAGCTTTTAATAAAAAGTTCATTCTTATAGCAGGATTATAGCCTTACCTCAGTGAGGAAGGCAAAACAGATATCATTTGAATGATTACTTAAATTTTAATTGTTTTGTTCATTTAAAAACTTAAAGCTCCTTGAATAAAATTAATGAAAAATCATTATTAAATTTTCGACTAGAAACAACTATTTGGCCAATATAACACTGTGTCAGTTCAAATCCTTCCTTTCGAACTCGTTGAAAATTCAGAAAAACTTTTAAATGTAAATTCAATTTTCAATTTATCTGGAAATATGAACTTATAAAATTTGGTAATTGGTAATATCATTCAAAAACTAAATTATCACCATACTCAGATTCAATTCAATTCAATTCTGAAGATTGAGAAATATCTAATTCAAATTAATTATATTTTCATCAAGTTTCATGTCTGGTTCCAATCTGGTGTCAAAATATCAAATTTCAAACCAAATGTTGCTAAATTTAAATCAAGAATTTTATTTTTGAAACGGTCTTCTAAACACAAAAAAGACAATAGCTTATAGGACCTTTTTAAAAAAAATAAAGCTCTTGAAATGCTTTTTGGAAAAACTCATGCTTTTCAGTTTAATTTTAACTTTAATGCAATTGTTGTCCTCTGATTTTCGAAGATTTTTTTTAGCTTAGGTTATATTTAATCACAGCGTTTTAAATTCAAATAATTGAAAACAAATCATTTAATTTTCAACCAGTGACTTTTATTTAGCCATTAATCATTATGCCAGTGAAAATGCTTAAAACGCAGTAAAGTAGTTTAATTTTGGGATCATGATTGGAAGGTTAAGAAATTTGATTGTTGAATGTTAGGCTTCATCCATAAAGTACGTCACGCTAAAATCAGCCAAAATTTACCCCTCCTCCCCCCCTTTGTCTCACTTTTCCTATACTTATAACACGCAATGTCACACTTGGTCAGACCCCCCCTCCCACCCTAGAGCGTGACATACTTTATGGATGACGCCTTACCTCTTTTTCATGTAAATCTACCACAAATTATGTTGTTTTGCATAAATATATAAGGAAATGTAAATTTACATATTTTTTAGAGGAAGAATTAAACTTTTCGACATAAAATCTATCAAAACTCTCAGTAAAACTGTGGTTTTCAACATTTTTCATTCCATTCCACCCTTGGCTAGTTCTCAAGAGCTCCATTGAATAAAAATATTCTTTTGCAAAAAAAACTAAGGCACATAAAGATGATCACAAAAATACTTTTAAATATCTACTCTTTTTTGAAACCATGTTTAAACACAAAGAAATGAAACCGGTTTCTTTAAAAAATTGTTCATTTGTGGAAAAAATGTTGAAACAGTGAAAATCATTGCAATTTATTTATAAGCAAGAAATTTTCAAATTGAGCGTATAACAAGAATGTGTTCTCTGCAAACATGGTTAATGACATTAGATTTTTCTCACCGGTTGAGAAACACTGGAGAAGAATTATTGAAACATGTTTTCTACACTTAAAAATAATTAACTTATCTATTGCCAAATTTCAAATTTGAAAAGAAATGTAACCAAAACAAAAATAAAAATTTAACGCAATTATGAAAATTTTAAACTTAACTTGTATTCCTAATACCATCCAGAATGAAGTTCACTGCTGAAACCTTCTGCAACATCATCCAACAAGAGAGCAGTTCAAAAAAGCATTAACTTCCAGGGATAAACTTCCAACAAAGGAAGGACAATGTTTGAGGCATGTATCCACTTTTGCCGGATTTTCTTTTGTGTACATTTGACCTGTCGATTACAATTTCCTGTCTCTTTTCCTTTGTTCCGAAAAAAAGTAGTTTAGTCCACGTTTGACATTGCTCCTCAGTTTCACAAAAAAAAGAACAAAATCAATTCATCTGTCACAGTGAAACGAAACAAGACAAAAAAAAACCCTCTCTCGCATGTCCGTCTGTGTGTCATTTTCGCTTTCATCCCGGATGACATTCCGGCAGAACAGGACGTCTGTTCGGTGTCTCACTTGTGCACTTTCACGGTGTTGCAAAAAAAGAAGAGACACTTTTTGATCCAAATGCCTGCGCAAAATAAAAGAAAATGGTACCCTTGAAGACGATCACCGGCAAATGCTGGGAAAAACTATCTCTGCCTTGAGGAGAGCAGCAGCAGCAGAGCACTTTTCCGTATGAATAGTTGACGAAAAGTGCAACTGTTGGGAGGGGCCTTCGGGTGCCCCGTTTCTAATGGAGGACAATAAAAATGAATTTCTGAGCTGGAAAAACTTTTCTCGGAAAAGTCGAGCATCAGCTGGGTGATAAAATCTGAGCTGACATTGTCGCTTGGAAAAACTATCAAGTTTTGATGGCTTGTTGTTTGTTGGCGATTTGTTGCTGCAAATTGTTGTGAATGAACGACGATTTCGTAAACATTTTGCGCACCCTTCTGGGAAGCATCGCAAGTAAACAGCTCTTCAATTCTCGTACCATTTTCTCGCATGAAGTGATTTCGAGACGCACCAGGGAAAGCATCAGTAATGAATTTCCGTAGGATTTTCCTCTCACCCCCTTGGCAGTAGCTGATTATGCGTTGAGAGGATGTTCTTTTTCATGTCTGATTGGGAGCTTCCCTTTTTTTGGATCTTTGCGAATTCGTAGAAGTATGATATGCGACATTGAGCGTGACAATTTTTTACCCTCAGATTGATTATTGGTGGAGAGATTTTTTCAATCGATTGGTCGTACCGTTGTGCTTTGGAACACGTGCATAACCAGTCAATTATTCCCATTTATGGTGATGCAATGTTTACGAATCAGAACACTAAACTGAATAACTCATTCACGGCCTACACCCAAGTTTTTCTAACTATTCCAGTCAGTGAGTTCCAAGATGCTGATAACATCAGTTCTACTGATTGCACTTCAGGCTACGATTGTTCTGAGTAGTTTCTTATCGCGATGCAGCGTCCAGTTCTCGGAAGGCAGCAGCAGCGGAGTTGGCGTTCTGAACACCACGTTCAACAATGTGTCCTACTGTGAATATCTGGGAGTGCGATATGGTGATGCTGGACGATTCCAGGATTCCTCTGTGTACACTCCGAACGGATTGGAGGACTACACCAAGTATCGCAGCGTTTGTGCCCAACTGGACGATATGAACCGCCCTATAGTGGTAATTGGTGAAGAGGACTGCTTTTTCTTGAATGTATTTGCTCCTGAGATTAAGTTCAGGGAAGATGGAGCGAAGAAACTTCTGCCAGTGTTGGTGTTTATTCACGGAGGTGGATTCACGATCGGTTCCGCATCATTTGACGTCGCTGGTGTTGATTTGCTTATGGAACAGGTACCGCCATCTGATATAACTTGATCAAATCTGTGATATCTTCAAATTTCAGGAAATCGTCGTAGTCAGCATCAACTACCGTTTGGACGTCCTGGGATTCCTCCATTACCCGAAACTCAACATAACCGGCAACTACGGCTTGAAAGACCAACAAACTGCACTTCGCTGGATCAACCGTTACATCGAGTCCTTCGGGGGAGATCCGTCCAAGCTCACGCTGATGGGGCAAAGTGCCGGTGCCGCATCCGTCAACTACCACATGTACTCGGACCAGTCCCGAGGACTCTTCCAGCAAGCTGCCCTTCTCAGCGGTTCTTTCCTCGCCCCATGGGCGTTCTCCCACGACCCCGAACCACGCGTTGAGAAATACTTTGAATACCTCGGCTTGACAGATCCCACCCGCGAAGACCTCCTCAGTCGAGACTTCCAACAATTCTTCTTCCTCAACGATACCAGCCGGTGGTTGGCGGTCGTGTTCAACACGATCGCCTTCCCCTGGTTCGTCCCAACCCTAGACACCCGCTCCGATCCGAACCCCTTCATGACGTTGACGCCCTACGAGATGCTCGTCCGGAAGCCGATCATGGACGTACCTCTGCTAGTGGGACACACGCTTACCGAGTTTGAACTGCACCTGGGTTACGTCAAGTTCTACTACTCTGACTTTGCGAGCTACCCAAATGGGAAGAACGAAACGCTCACGGTCATGCTCGACGCTATCGTGCACGCCATGGCGAACTACTCGGCCGATATGGGAATTACCAGGGATAGGTCGGAGTTCTTTCAGAAGTTGGGCAACATAGCGGACATGGTGTTTCCAGTTGAGTACTTTTTGGAGAAGGTGATTGATCGTGGGCAAACGGCGCCAATATTTGTGTATCGATTTGATTTCGATGGAAAGTTTGGGATGTACAAGCATGACATGTTTAAGAACGCAATGAATAATGCCAGCTATGGAGCGATCCATGGGGATGACCTGGGCTACATCTTCACGCCGTACAACGCGATTGAGGCTTTGAAGAGGCGGGATGACTTCAAGGAGGAGTGGAGGATTCACCGTGAAATGGTTGAGCTGGTCTCAAATTTTGTTAAAAAAGGGTAAGGAAACTTATTGTAACTCTGACAAAAAATATTTAATGATTATTTTACAGAAATCCATCATCCTCAGAGTTGGAATGGAAAAGCTACAACAAGCAAATAAATAACAACAATTACTTAAAAATTGCTGAAACATTTCATATGGAAAATGGTCCAATGTCTGATCCACTATATTACGACTTTTGGAAAACACTACATGATTGCTTGTACTATTTTGAATGTTCTACAATTCAGGAGACGTTGAATACAATATCATAGTCATACCAATAAATCTGTTGAAGTTACAAATTAAATCGTTTTAAAATTATCAGTTCTTGGAATTTGTCTTATTTGTTTCATTGTTATCACTACTGATAGTGCAATCACTACATCTAAACATTGAAGCAAATAGATTCAAAGAATCCTTGAGATCAGTTTGCATCAAGATGTGGCTTCTAATAGTTTGCTTTATTTTCATTTGCTCTAAAATCGCCTCAGTTTCGCCACTTTGTGACGTCAATTTTCCTAAAAATATTTCTGGAGTTGGCATCCAGAGCTCAACCTTCAATAACTTTACCTACTGCCAATACCTTGGAGTTCCGTACGCAACAGCTCAACGATTTCAAGAACCCGTTCTTCACCAACCAAGCGATCGCGAAGACTACTCCCAACTGGGCAGCGTTTGTCCTCAAATGAATGACTTCAACTACCCCACTGCGATTATTGGCAGCGAGGACTGCTTGTTTTTGAACGTCTACACTCCAGAAGTTCTGATCGGACAATCGTTCCCAGTCCTCGTGTTCATCCACGGAGGAAGCTTCACCATTGGATCCGCTACCTTCGACGTTGGAGGTGTCGATTTGCTGATGGAGAATGTAAGTTTCAGTTATAATTTTAACTTGAATTGATCATCACTTTCAATTTGAAGAAAATCATCGTCGTAACCATGAACTACCGTCTGGACGTGCTGGGATTCCTGCGCTATCCAAAGTTCAACATCACCGGAAATTACGGCCTGAAAGATCAGCACGCTGCCCTGAAGTGGATCAACCGGTACATCGAGTTCTTCGGGGGAGATCCCAATCGAGTCACTCTTATGGGACAAAGTGCCGGTGCATCCTCGGTCGGTTATCACTTGTATTCGGATCGATCAATGGGACTCTTCCAACAGGCAGCTCTGCTAAGTGGATCACTTCTTTCGCTGTGGGCTTACTCTTATCGGGCGGAGTTCGTTGCTGAAGTTTACTTAAACAATCTTGGAATCACTTCACGCAAGCAGTTGGTTGATCGAAACTTTAAAGATTTGTTCTTCCTCAATCGCACATCAAAATTTATTGGTGGACGTTGGATGCCTACTGCTGAAGCTGACGATGATCCAGATCCCTTTCTAACATCTACGCCCCAAGAGTTGGTTTTGAGAAAGCGTCCACTTGATATACCCCTACTGGTGGGTGTAACATTGACTGAGTTTGAACTGATGAGGATTCCAAACGTTCAAAAACTCAACCTAGATAAGTTCAATGTGCCAAATAGATTCAACGAAACCGTCTGGATTCTTATCGACAATTTCACGGAACGTATAATCGACTCATTAAAAGGTGACGGACTCATCAACAAGAGAGAAGACTTTATAAGAAAAGCAGTAAATGACATCAAAACGAACTTTCCAGTTGAAAACTTTCTCAACGCAACAATTTCAAAAGGACACTCCTTACCAATCTACGCTTATCGCTTCGATTTCGATGGCAAGTTTGGTCGCTACAAGAACGACCACTTCAAGCCGGGAATAGATATCCGACGGTACGGGGCCGTTCATGGTGATGATTTGAGCTACATTTTCACCCCCTACAACGTGGATGATGCGCTGAAGAACAGAGATGAGTTTCGGAATGAGTGGTTCATGTATCAACAGATGTCGGAAATTGTGGCTAATTTTGTAAAATTTGGGTTAGTTTCGATCGAACAAGATAGTGGAGCAAAGCAAAACTTTTTATGATTTCAGAAACCCATCGCTGAAGGATTTCGATTGGAAAACTTACAATGCTGAAACGGGACAGAAGCAGTTTGCACGAATCGATGGAAATCTTGAGATGAAATCAAACTCCTTAATGGAACCAAGTTATTACAGTTTTTGTAAAAGTTTGTACGACTGTCTATATCTCTTCAACTGTTCGTCAATGGAATAACTTTAAAATTGTAAGCTTATTTACTAACTTTTAATAAACTGTATGTTTAAGGACACAGCAACTTAGGAATTGTTTTATTTTTATTTTGAATTTGTCTGAAGAGTATCTAAGATGTCAGAAATTGTCTTGCATCTTTCTAAAATAATCGAATCTGCAAGATAATTTTCTGCAAGATAACTTCAGCTCAATTTCTGCAAGCTAACTTGAGGCCACTTTTTGTAAAAAGAAATTTTTGCAAGACAACTTCAATTTTCGTGTGATATTTTTATTAGAAAAAAAAAAAACTAAATTATTTCCGTTCTAAAAGTTCTACCTTGCAAGATAACATTTTAGTCAAGAATTTATTGCAGTTTTTACTGACCTAAAGTTATCTTGCAAAAAATAAATTCTTACGGAAACTGAGCTTAATTTATCTTGCACAAAGTTTTACCTTCATTTGAAAGCTTTTCTTGCGATCTTTTGAATGCTGTATCGCACAACTACAAATTTTAGCTTTAATATCAAGTTTTTGAAGGAAAACTTTGACCCTTGAAATCCACAAATTCGGAACACTTTTTTCTTACGGATGTAAACAAACTTTGTTTTTCTCCATGAGTACATAATTTTTACAACATAATGATTTCACGCACTGAAACCAACGAAACTCAAGCTTAGTTATGTTTTATGAATGGTCTGATAACTTTGTTTGTAAAAATATAAGTTAAATTCTGGTGTTCCACAATTGTGGGAGGCACAATAACATCCCACAATCATGGAACAGGCAATTTGTAGTCAGTGTTTTGCTGCTCTGGATAAAATAGTCTTGAAATGAGGTTTTTTGTTCAAAAAGTTCTACTTTTACTAGTGAAATAGCAAGATAATGTCCAAATGAAGGTCCTTAAAATATTAGAGTCGTCAGAAAAGCTGCATTTTTCATGTTATTGACAAATTATCACAAAAGTGTTCCGAATTTGTGAGTGTTCCGAATATGTGGGATGACTGTAAGTAATTTTGCAGAAATCGCGCTAAATAATCTTGCAAAAACCAAGCTGTAGTTATCTAGTTGATTCGATGATTTTAGAAAAATTTATTTTTTTTTTTAATGAAAATATAAGATCAATTATTTAACCTAAACTGTTGTTATCTTGCAGCCAGGTCCAATAAAACCAGCTTAGGTCAGCTTGCGAAGTAGAACTTTCAGAACGAACATTATTTTTTTTTTTTTTTTTACATGCCGTTGCAAATATTTTTCAAAGTTTATGTCGCACCCCCCCCCCCTTCTCCCCCTTCAAAATTGGTCCGAAAAATAAGGGGGCAAAAAAAATATTTCTTCAAATAACTTAAAAATTTCAATGGAAATAGAAGTCTAATCAACGAAAAAAAAAAATGCATTTTTCTGTATTAATAATCATATTTAGCATGTTTGGGCTCGTTTAACAATATTTAATTTTTATTATGATAATCCAATGTACAAACCGCAAAAACTTTTTTTTTTCTCGAAAAAAAAATGTTCGTCAATACTTACACATTTTGGAAACTTATTATTGCAAAACAAGTGGATAGATGTGTAATGCATTTTAAAACACTTTTTTTATTCAAATTTTGAAACTGTGGCTTGTAATTTCAATTTTTTTGCTTTTTTTTATTTTTTTGCCCCCCCTCGACTTTGGTCAGAGTCAAAGGACATAAACTTAAAAAAATATTTGCAACTGCCTAAAATATTAGATCAAATTTTAGATCAAATCTGAAAATTTCTTGCAGACATTTTTTACAAACATTGACCTGAAGTTACCTTGCAGAAGTTGTCTTACAAAAATCGAGCTGAGGTTATCTTGCAGATTCGATGATTTTGAAGAAAAAAAACATCGCTGGAAGATAACTTCTGTAATAAAAAGCTATCCTGCAGGGATATTTTTGATTTCGATTACTTGCCAGATAACTTTTTTAGAACATTGCAAAATTACTTCTGCCATCTACTTTAAAGGAAGAATTAATCAATATTACGATAATTCCCATCGTTTTGAAGATACTAAAATGTGTGTAACAAAAATATTGGTTCAAGTTGCGAAAGTTGATGTGCACCGTCAATTGCTGGAAGAAAATTCATCAAATACGTAACACAATCTTGTATGAATTAACCTGATAACGTTATCATTCATAGCACTGATGCATCAATCAATTCTGACAGTTCGCATGATTGTCCTACTGCACAATGCATTGATAAGTATTCGATCGATTCAAAGGATCATCTCTGCTACATCTGGTTCAGTACTCTCTAGAACGATGTTCGTGCTGGTTAGCAGCTCACTGCTAATCCTAGCTGTTTTAGCTGTTTCGGTGAATTCCCGCTGCGTGGTAACATTCTCGGAAAAAAGTTCCGGCATTGGCGTCCAGAACGCCACCTTCAACAATGTCCGATACTGTGAATATCTTGGAGTTCGGTACGCGACAGCTGCCCGATTTGAGGATCCTGTTCTGCACAATCCGAACGGTCAAACACAGTACCAACGGGAAGGTAGCAGTTGTCCACAGATAAACGAGTTTTACCACCAGCAAACGACTTCGGGAGATGAAGATTGTCTGTTTATGAACGTTTACGCTCCACAGTATGATCGCAGGAAGGCTGGATTTGGTGGCTTTCCAGTGCTGGTGTTTATTCACGGAGGAAGTTTTCAGATTGGATCTGCTAGTTTTGATTTCGATGGAGCGGATCTGCTTATCGAGAAGGTTGGTATTGGTGTGAACATTGCTTGTTTCAAATTCTGAAATAATATATTTTCAGCAAATAATCGTGATCAGCATCAACTATCGGCTTGACGTTTTTGGGTTTTTGCACTATCCACCGTACAATATTACTGGAAACTACGGATTGAAAGATCAGCAAACTGCCCTGAAATGGATCAACCAATTTATCAAGTTCTTCGGCGGTGACCCCAACAAAGTAACACTAATGGGTCAAAGTGCCGGTGCTGCATCGGTCAGCTATCATCTGTACTCCGATCGTTCACGAGGATTGTTTCAACAAGCAGCCCTTCTCAGCGGGTCGTTCCTGGCGGATTGGGCTTACACGTACCGCCCAGAGTACTTTGCCGAGCAGTACTTCAAACACTTTGGCTTCAACTCTCGCCAGCAGCTGCTCGAACGCAACGCAAGTGATTTCATTGAGCTGAATTATTGGCAGGGTGCTTATTTTTTCAATCGTTACAACACTTGGCCCCTTCCAACCGCGGAGGCAGACGACGATCCAAATCCATTTCTTACGGCATCACCCCAGGAATTGATAATCCGGAAGCGAGCTTTAGACGTTCCTCTGCTAGTCGGTATAACTGTCCATGAATTTGAACTTGTTTGGTATCCACTTCACACAGGCCATGACCGTTTAAACATACCCAACAGATGGAACAATAACGTTTGGAGTCAGCTGAAAAAGTTCACGGAAGTTAACGAGCAACAGTTCTTGGAGAAAGGATGGGTTTCAAACCGAACGGACTTTATCCTGAAAATTTCAAACAGCATGAACTCAATCTTCCCGGTGCAACACACCTGGGACCAAATGATCACGAAAGGCCACTCCGCTCCGATATTTGCATTTCGGTTTGACTTTGATGGCAAGTTTGGACGGTACAAGAACGATCGCTTGGGGCGACGGCTGAGAAAGTCTGCTTACGGAGCAATTCATGGCGATGATTTGGGCTATATTTTCACTCCGTACTGCGTGAAAGAGGCACTGGCGAGGAAAGCTGATTTTCAGAAAGAGTGGGCTATGCATGATAGGATGACTGAGATGGTGGCAAACTTTGTGAAAAATGGGTATGTTGTGGTTTGAAAATTACTTTTTCCTTATTTCAAGCTGCCTCCTTTCAGAAATCCATCTCTGCAAGAATTTGAATGGAAACCTTACAACGCTGAACCTGATCAGAAGCAATACGCAGTTATTGACGAGATTATGGAAATGAAAACTGGAAGTTTATTGGAAGACCATTTGTACAACTTTTGTAGAGCCGCTTACGATTGTTTGTACTATTTTAATTGCTCCGCAATTCAGACTCAAAGCTAGACTAAGAATTAGTAATAATTTTATAAAATTAAAACAATTAAGATCAAATCTCATCACTCCCCATTTGAACCATGATCCAATTCTTCCCACTCTACGTTGATCTACGCGTTTAGATTAATTCGTCACATTTCAATCAATGCACACTGATAACACAAATTACCCTGTTTTACACAAACAATCAAGTTCAAGAATGTGGCTGGACCACACCAGCCGAGCAAGCTCAACGCGCAGCCACTCTGTCTACCGCAGTTAGTGCGCTTCAAGATGCCGATACTGCTGGTTTGCTGCTGTATTTGTGCAATCACTCCGACGCTGGCAAGTGGCGATTGTGTCGTTACGTTTCCCGAAAAGAGTGTGGGAGTTGGTGTTCCTGTACAAAGCCATTTACGACTGTCTGTATTATTTCAACTGTTCATCAATGCAAAAAGCGACAGGTGTATAACTTTTGATTAAATAATCAAGGTCGAATATTTTCATTAGCCCTGCCCGGATTGTTTTCAAAAATATTAATGCAAAAAAAAAACGACATTAAAACAAACTTTCATTTCATTCTTCCCTTTTCCGCAGCATGCAATGCCGGTGTGCCAATTAATTTCAATAACTTTCGAATGTAGGTTAATTAAAAATGCAAATTATTTCTCCAATCCGAACGGGTCCACGTGCGAATAAATTCATTCACCGCACCGCACGGTGGCGATATTTCAATTTCGAGGTGCGTATAAATATAAGTAAGCTGTTTTGTTCGCTGATATGAATCATTTTTGTGGGAGGAACAATTTCGTTTTGCAGCTTTCTCGGGCTGCTGGGATGATTTACACGTGGTGGGTGACAAATTTATTGGTAATTTGAAATGTAATGTAAAAACAACAATTAAATATTTAAACAACTTCGACAATTTTTAAATTAGACAATTTTGACAATTTTGACAATTTTGACAATTTTGACAATTTTGACAATTTTGACAATTTTGACAATTTTGACAATTTTGACAATTTTGACAATTTTGACAATTTTGACAATTTTGACAATTTTGACAATTTTGACAATTTTGACAATTTTGACAATTTTGACAATTTTGACAATTTTGACAATTTTGACAATTTTGACAATTTTGACAATTTTGACAATTTTGACAATTTTGACAATTTTGACAATTTTGACAATTTTGACAATTTTGACAATTTTGACAATTTTGACAATTTTGACAATTTTGACAATTTTGACAATTTTGACAATTTTGACAATTTTGACAATTTTGACAATTTTGACAATTTTGACAATTTTGACAATTTTGACAATTTTGACAATTTTGACAATTTTGACAATTTTGACAATTTTGACAATTTTGACAATTTTGACAATTTTGACAATTTTGACAATTTTGACAATTTTGACAATTTTGACAATTTTGACAATTTTGACAATTTTGACAATTTTGACAATTTTGACAATTTTGACAATTTTGACAATTTTGACAATTTTGACAATTTTGACAATTTTGACAATTTTGACAATTTTGACAATTTTGACAATTTTGACAATTTTGACAATTTTGACAATTTTGACAATTTTGACAATTTTGACAATTTTGACAATTTTGACAATTTTGACAATTTTGACAATTTTGACAATTTTGACAATTTTGACAATTTTGACAATTTTGACAATTTTGACAATTTTGACAATTTTGACAATTTTGACAATTTTGACAATTTTGACAATTTTGACAATTTTGACAATTTTGACAATTTTGACAATTTTGACAATTTTGACAATTTTGACAATTTTGACAATTTTGACAATTTTGACAATTTTGACAATTTTGACAATTTTGACAATTTTGACAATTTTGACAATTTTGACAATTTTGACAATTTTGACAATTTTGACAATTTTGACAATTTTGACAATTTTGACAATTTTGACAATTTTGACAATTTTGACAATTTTGACAATTTTGACAATTTTGACAATTTTGACAATTTTGACAATTTTGACAATTTTGACAATTTTGACAATTTTGACAATTTTGACAATTTTGACAATTTTGACAATTTTGACAATTTTGACAATTTTGACAATTTTGACAATTTTGACAATTTTGACAATTTTGACAATTTTGACAATTTTGACAATTTTGACAATTTTGACAATTTTGACAATTTTGACAATTTTGACAATTTTGACAATTTTGACAATTTTGACAATTTTGACAATTTTGACAATTTTGACAATTTTGACAATTTTGACAATTTTGACAATTTTGACAATTTTGACAATTTTGACAATTTTGACAATTTTGACAATTTTGACAATTTTGACAATTTTGACAATTTTGACAATTTTGACAATTTTGACAATTTTGACAATTTTGACAATTTTGACAATTTTGACAATTTTGACAATTTTGACAATTTTGACAATTTTGACAATTTTGACAATTTTGACAATTTTGACAATTTTGACAATTTTGACAATTTTGACAATTTTGACAATTTTGACAATTTTGACAATTTTGACAATTTTGACAATTTTGACAATTTTGACAATTTTGACAATTTTGACAATTTTGACAATTTTGACAATTTTGACAATTTTGACAATTTTGACAATTTTGACAATTTTGACAATTTTGACAATTTTGACAATTTTGACAATTTTGACAATTTTGACAATTTTGACAATTTTGACAATTTTGACAATTTTGACAATTTTGACAATTTTGACAATTTTGACAATTTTGACAATTTTGACAATTTTGACAATTTTGACAATTTTGACAATTTTGACAATTTTGACAATTTTGACAATTTTGACAATTTTGACAATTTTGACAATTTTGACAATTTTGACAATTTTGACAATTTTGACAATTTTGACAATTTTGACAATTTTGACAATTTTGACAATTTTGACAATTTTGACAATTTTGACAATTTTGACAATTTTGACAATTTTGACAATTTTGACAATTTTGACAATTTTGACAATTTTGACAATTTTGACAATTTTGACAATTTTGACAATTTTGACAATTTTGACAATTTTGACAATTTTGACAATTTTGACAATTTTGACAATTTTGACAATTTTGACAATTTTGACAATTTTGACAATTTTGACAATTTTGACAATTTTGACAATTTTGACAATTTTGACAATTTTGACAATTTTGACAATTTTGACAATTTTGACAATTTTGACAATTTTGACAATTTTGACAATTTTGACAATTTTGACAATTTTGACAATTTTGACAATTTTGACAATTTTGACAATTTTGACAATTTTGACAATTTTGACAATTTTGACAATTTTGACAATTTTGACAATTTTGACAATTTTGACAATTTTGACAATTTTGACAATTTTGACAATTTTGACAATTTTGACAATTTTGACAATTTTGACAATTTTGACAATTTTGACAATTTTGACAATTTTGACAATTTTGACAATTTTGACAATTTTGACAATTTTGACAATTTTGACAATTTTGACAATTTTGACAATTTTGACAATTTTGACAATTTTGACAATTTTGACAATTTTGACAATTTTGACAATTTTGACAATTTTGACAATTTTGACAATTTTGACAATTTTGACAATTTTGACAATTTTGACAATTTTGACAATTTTGACAATTTTGACAATTTTGACAATTTTGACAATTTTGACAATTTTGACAATTTTTTCAATTTTGACAATTTTGACAATTTTGACAATTTTGACAATTTTGACAATTTTGACAATTTTGACAATTTTGACAATTTTGACAATTTTAACAATTTTGACAATTTTGACAATTTTTGTCTTCTTTTGATTAAACAAATTCTGTTTAATTTTTCGACAAGACTGCTCGCCGAACCTTGAAAAATACAGGATTGGGTATTGGGTATTGAAATCTTGACTGTGTGCTGTATGAAAATGGTGTCAACTCATGCGACCAATCGTTTGACAGTTTGACCTTCCCAAAATGTCATTATATTTGATGACACTAAAACTACGATGTCATGGTAAATGTGTCAATCAATTATTTCTATTTATTTCAATAAAAAGGTTATTTTTTGCAAATTATGATTAAATATTGATCCTTTTTAAAAAGGATTGTATTTTTCAGAATTAAAAATGCATGAGTTTAACTAATTGAATCAAAATATTCATTCTAAACACAAATAACTTATTCCAAACAATTACCTAAATTGCATCCTATCGGAAATTGCCAACTTCCTCCCAATTAGAACGCCCAAAAAGTCACCACCGATAAATTCCCCTTCGTGAAAACAAAAATCACAGTTCATTTATCCTTGCCGTACATTGCACCAAACAATACGCCGAACCACCCATCCGTTTAATTGTGGCCACTGAAATATGCATAGTTAAAAATTTAATGACAACTTCCCCAGAGAGGCTGGACTAGAGGACACACACACACACCCAGCCGGTCAGGTCACCATATTGGACCGCAAAAATCAGCTCAGTAAATATTCACAAGGCCTCGACCAAACGACCAAACCGCAATCCAGCAGCACATCATATCCTGGACCAGCATTGTGACCCAGATTTGATCAGGAAATCGCCAAATTAGTGGGTGGTGGCGGTGTTGGGTGGAAGAAGGGGGCCACGTGGGGTGCGCCGGAACATTTGTGATTGGGACCAGCTGGCGTTCAAAAGTTTGCTGGTGAAAAATCGACGTACACATGCAAATTGCAGCCGATTTTATCTGGCGGAAAATAAAGCATAATTACAACCGGATCGGGATGCAAATGTATAGGGGATATTTGGAAGGGGGAGAATGGGGTGTGATGAACTATGCTGGTGATGCACTTTCATTACCGCTCTTTGGTTTAATTATATGACCCGCATTTTATGACCAGAATGAGCTTTGAACTCCAATCTGGGGACAGAACAGATTCAGTGTTGCCAAATTAATGTGGGGATTGTAAATTGAAGAAAAGTGTTGCCAGTTTTCTACTATAAGCTTTATTATAAAACTTAATGAAAAGCTAAAACAAACTAAAAATATTTAAAAAAGGTTGATTCTGGCAACCCTGAACCCACACGTGATTAAGGTAATCACACCTTACCGCGTAACCCCACGCCGAGATCGTTTAAATCCAACTGATCGTAAAATGTGGCCAATTAGAACTGCACAAAAATAATTAATTTACAGCCGTTTGATTTGATGGCTCGGATGAAAGCTTCACGCCCACGCGTGATTATCGCGACAGATTAACTCGATTGAAATGGGCGAATAAAAAATCGTTCAACTAAAAATAACTTTTGGCGCGCAGGTGGTGCAAAAGTTCACGTGTCTTCCCGGAGGAGAAATAAAAAATCCTTCATTTTGCGCTAAAGTCAACAAAAAAATCACCCACTGGAAAAAGTTCGACTGCAAAAATCTCTCGTGCTTTATGAACTGGAAGCACATGTTCGTGAATGGTTTTTTTTTTCAGAGCTTGAGAGATTGGAAAAAACTGCCAAAGAAAATTCGACACGAGCGAGCGGAGGAAAATCTATTGTTTGATCGGTTGCACACGGGGAAAAGCCTGCAGGCTGCTGCAAGCGCAGCCATTCGTCTTGTCAAGAAAGTCGGGGAAAAGTGAGGAAAAAATTGTTTGAAATTAAGAAAATTAAAAAGCTTTTTCTGCACTCTTTTCGTTTTCTGCTAGATTGAATTTTTATCATCAAACAGACTGGCCGAGGCAGGTGAAGAGCGGAAAAGTTTGCTGCAATGAACTTATTTCGTCGTTTGGTGAGAGATTTTTATTTGATTTTTTTCTTTTCAATCATATATATTATAGAATTATATTTTGTCAATTTTGTCAATTTTGTCAATTTTGTCAATTTTGTCAATTTTGTCCATTTTGTCAATTTTGTCAGTTTTGTCAATTTTGTCAATTTTGTCAATTTTGTCAATTTTGTCAATTTTGTCAATTTTGTCAATTTTGTCGTTTTTGTCAATTTTGTCAATTTTGTCAATTTTGTCAATTTTGTCAATTTTGTCAATTTTGTCAATTTTGTCAATTTTGTCAATTTTGTCAATTTTGTCAATTTTGTCAATTTTGTTAATTTTGTCAATTTTGTCAATTTTGTCGTTTTTGTCGATTTTGTCAATTTTGTTAATTTTGTAAATTTTGTCAATTTTGTCAATTTTGTCAATTTTGTCAATTTTGTTAATTTTGTCAATTTTGTCAATTTTGTTAATTTTGTCAATTTTGTCAATTTTGTCAATTTTGTCAATTTTGTCAATTTTGTCTATTTTGTCAATTTTGTCAATTTTGTCAATTTTGTTAATTTTGTCAATTTTGTCAATTTTGTCGTTTTTGTCGATTTTGTCAATTTTGTTAATTTTGTCAATTTTGTCAATTTTGTTAATTTTGTTAATTTTGTCAATTTTGTTAATTTTGTCAATTTTGTCAATTTTGTCAATTTTGTTAATTTTGTCAATTTTGTCAATTTTGTCAATTTTGTCAGTTTTGTAAATTTTGTAAATTTTGTCAATTTTGTCAATTTTGTTAATTTTGTCAATTTTGTCAATTTTGTCAATTTTGTCAATTTTGTCAATTTTGTCGTTTTTGTCGATTTTGTCAATTTTGTTAATTTTGTCAATTTTGTCAATTTGTCAATTTTGTCAATTTTGTCAATTTTGTCAATTTTGTCAGTTTTGTCAATTTTGTCAATTTTGTTAATTTTGTCAATTTTGTCAATTTTGTCGTTTTTGTCGATTTTGTCAATTTTGTTAATTTTGTCAATTTTGTCAATTTTGTCAATTTTGTCAATTTTGTCAATTTTGTCAATTTTGTCAATTTTGTCAATTTTGTCAATTTTGTCAATTTTGTCAATTTTGTCAATTTTGTCAATTTTGTCAATTTTGTCAATTTTGTTAATTTTGTCAATTTTGTCAATTTTGTCGTTTTTGTCGATTTTGTCAATTTTGTTAATTTTGTAAATTTTGTCAATTTTGTCAATTTTGTCAATTTTGTTAATTTTGTCAATTTTGTCAATTTTGTCAATTTTGTCAATTTTGTCAATTTTGTCAATTTTGTCAATTTTTGGGTGCCGATACAAACATATCAGACGAAAATTCAAAAAATTGTTTCTTGTCAAGGATTTTTTTGGATCGATTTCTTAGAAAAATTTTATGTGTAGATGAGGACTATAAGGACTAAAAAAAAAAAAGATAAGCGGAAAAAAGCTAAAAAATCACTTTTCGTAACTTAAAATTGATTTTTATGAAAACAAATTTCTTTTTTTTTCAAATTTTGAATATGTCCTTTGAGGTCATTAAATGCATTTTTTATTTCAAAAAAATTAAGAATGAATTTGTTTTTAAATGATTGATTTTTTTAAATAAAAAATCTTATTTGTTATTTTTTGCCATTTTAAAAAAAAGTTTTTCAATTAACAAAATGAGAATCTCATTTTTTTGAAATATTTGTAAAGGAGTAGCGCACCGTGCAGACCAAACAGTAAGAAAATTGTTTTTTTTTTTTTCATTTTGCTCATATTTCCCCCAGATTCCTAAAATAGCTCAAGGAACAATGTTCTGGGCACCCTAATAGAAACTTAAAAATAATGCTTAAAAATGACTTTGTCCTTCAAACATATGTTTTGATTGTGTATTTTCATAAAATCATAACTCCGTAAACTTTTTTATGCGAGCTTGTATCATTTTTTTTCATTTTATGTCAACTGCATTTCATTTTTAAAATTTTAACGTTAAAATACGCTTGAAATGGCCGAAAATCAAAAATTGCTGCTTCCAATATTAGAATTCCTCAAATTTGACAATTCTTTTCAAATCAGTCCTCATTGAACTGAAATCACACTCATCACAGCGCAGTTGTTAAAACTTTCGAATTCACGCAAAAAAAAAGGCTCGCCTTGCAGCAGTACATATTCAAATCATGCGACACATTTGTCCCAAAACTGGAACAATGTTCGGTTGGCCCGGCAAATCATGCGGAAGTTCTCGGCCGGCTGCTGCTCGCACATTGACTGGTTTTCTGACTGCAGTTTTCTGATCTGAAAACATTGCCGAACATCGAATCGTAGATTTGCGAAAAAAAGACGTTAATGCAGTTGAGTAGGGGTTTCAATTGCACTTTTCTTATCTAGTTGTTCAAAATTCCTGATCATAAAAAAGCTTAACATAAAATTCAGGAATTTTATCAAATACCAGTTTGGGAAAAGTCATTCTGTTTCCGTTAATAATATATTGGACAACCCTATTCGATTAAGTCCAGTTCAACACTTTCACAAGCGGAGGCAAGGTCCTAAGTTCGTCTAACACGTCGTGTTGCCTGGAAAAACTTCTCACAATTTGAGTGCTTTCAAACTGCTATCAGAACTAGGGTTGTTCGATTTTTCATATCATGCATTCAAATAAAAGTTAATTCATATTTTCAAGGACCACCCCAGACTGCCACTCCGCGAACAGAAAAAATGGGACATTTTTCATTCGATTTTTGTTCCGACTGCCGCTCACGTGTTCCAGCTTTTTTTTTTTTGGTTCTCATTTATTCCTGTCTGCTACCTTCCTCGTTGTTTTTTCATCTTCCTCCACGTGTCACAACTAGCCAAAACGGGAACATTTCCATTTTTGCCTCCATCCAAATTCCGGGGGAGTGTGATTCTCGTGATCACGTACTTTGCCATCGTCGTCAGGAGGTTCAGGGGATACAGTTAGGATTCGTATAGTACGGGTTTTGAAAGTATTTCGATTTTGCTTACAGTTAAGGCTACACTGTGTGCAAAACCGGTGAAATTGAGAATTTAAAACTTTTATTACACTAAAACAAGCACGACTGCATAACGAAAAATCGAGCTTTGAAAGCTCCTAGAAAAAAAACGGAAGCACTTGATTCAAGTTCCTCTTCTAGAGCTTGCGAGCACGGTTGCAGCACCCACGTGGGCCCTTCCGGCAGTCTCCGAACAAATAAACAATCTGTCGTACGTGTACAAATTGTAACTGTTAATTTGCATGAAATTTGGGTGCCATCCGTCATCGAAGGGCATTTTTGCACGTGAACTGTTTTTATTGTCTAGCACGTGGTGCTTTTGGGCCGGTTTCGATTTTTTGTTGTTCTGTGAAGACTTTGTAAAATTGTAACTAGCAAATAGAAAAACATAGCCCATGAGCTCTGTACTTGAGTAAGGTACGGTAGAACAAACGTATATTGAATAATAATGCGCTTTATGACAATATATGACATCTCTAATTTTAAAAAAATAGGCCGATTAAAAAAAAACCAAATTTAGATAACATTAAACTTGACCAATGCTCATTTTGTTAATAATTAATAAACATTTAATAAATATTGATTATCCGGACCGACGGTAATAACAAAATTCATGCAATTTCAATAACAAATATTGTTCAAATAACAGAAAGTGTTATGGAATCTTCTTGAAAAATCCAATTTTGCATAAGGGTTCAATAACAGTTTATGTTATCATGACAAAATTTGTTATTGTTCTGATATTGTTTGAAAGCCAAAACAACTTTGGAATAACATTTTTTGTTATGGAAGAATACCTCCAACTGTTATTGGGATGATCGGATTAGTTGCTGAAATAACAAAAAAAAAAAAAATAACAAAGATTTGTTCGAAGAATAACTAAAAATGGTATTAGTACAGTCGTGCCTCGGTTTAGCACCGCATATGGGGGATGCAAAACCGAGGCGTGCATAACCGAGGTACAGAGCTTATGGGATTTTGGCTATATGGGAGACATTGGCTTTAATCGTACGAAAAATCATGCAAACATCAAAAAATTATAGTGTTTTGGAATCGGGATGATGTCAGCTATCCATTAAAATTATTATTTCACAAAAATACGTATTTTTCCTGTATTTCGAAAATGCATATTTTTTCTCTAAAGAAACCAAAAATATATTGTTATTGCAATATGGGTATCAAATGATCAGATTTTTTTCATACATTATGGATGTAATAATAACATTTTTAGAAAATACTCAAAATTTTCACAAAACTATGTTTTTTTCGAAAAAAATACTCAAAATTTAAATTTTGGGTATCAAACGATCGGGATTTTTTCATACATTTCGAATGTAATAACAATATTTTTTGAAAATACTCCAAATTTTCACAAAACTACGTATTTTCGAAAAAATACTCAAAATTTCAATTTTTACAATATGGGATTAAACGATCGGGATTTTTTCATACATTTCGAATGTAATAAATTTTGTTTTGAAAATACTCCAAATTTTCACAAAATTACGTATTTTCGAAAAAACATACTCAAAATTTCAATTTTTACAATATGGGATTAAACGATCGGGATTTTTTCATACATTTCGAATGTAATAAATTTTGTTTTGAAAATACTCCAAATTTTCACAAAATTACGTATTTTCGAAAAAACATACTCAAAATTTCAATTTTTACAATATGGGTATCAAACGATAATAATATAATAATATAACAAATATAATTGATTTTTTTGAAAATACGAAGTTTTGTGAAAATTTTGAGAATTTTCAAAAAAATTGATTACATTCGAAATGTATTAAAAAATCCCGATTGTTTGATACCCACAGTTTTGTGAAAATTTTGAGTATTTTCTAAAAATGTTGTTATTACATTCGAAATGTATGAAAAGATCCCGATCGTTTGATACCCATATTGTAAAAATTGAAATTTTGAGTATTTTTTCGAAAATACGTAATTTTGTGAAAATTTTGAGTATTTTCAATTTTTTTTATTACATTCGAAATGTATGAAAAAATCCCGATCGTTTGATACCCACTTTGTAAAAACGGAAATTTTGAGTTTTTTTTTCGAAAATACGTAGTTTTGTGAAAATTTTGAGTATTTTCTAAAAATGTTGTTATTACATTCGAAATGTATGAAAAAATCCCGATCGTTTAATACCCATATTGTAAAAATTGAAATTTTGAGTATTTTTTCGTAAAAACGTAGTTTTGTGAAAATTTGAAGTATTTTCTAAAAATGTTGTTATTACATCCAAAATGTATGAAAAAACCTGATCATTTGATACCCATATTGCAATAACAATATATTTTTGGATTTTTTTAGTGAAAGAAAAATGCATTTTCGAAATACAGGAAAAATACGTATTTTTGTGAAAATTTTCATGAAATAATAATTTTAATGGATAACTGACATCATCCCGATTCCAAAACACTATAATGTTATGATGTTTGCATGATTATTCATAGAATTATAGCCAATGTCTCCCATATAGCCAAAATCCCATAAGCTCTGTGCTTCAGTTAAGCACTGGGCCGTGCTTAACCGAGGCAGCTGAACGGTGCAAAACCGGGGCAGTGCAAAACCGAGGCGTGCAAAACCGAGGCATGGCTGTATGTTATTACAACAACAATCCAATAACAAAAAAATGATAACGACGAAAAACAAATCTTCTTATAAATAACATAAAATGTTATTGGCATAGTACTTAAAAAGATCAAAAAATGTTATTCCCATGTTATTTCCGTCTGCTCAGGATAACTATTTTAAATAAACATTTTATTTTTTTAACTCACTAAAACCTTCAGATAATCGAGACTGGACAGTATTTTTGAAGGGCTTAGCATGATAATGTGACAATTTATTGTAAGTCTGGACTAAACAACCAAATTAATAATAGTTACCCGAGCAGACGGAAATAACTTGGGAATAACATTTTTTATACAAATAGATTTAATCTCAACATATCTTTAATTAATGAGCAATTCTCTACGAAATCGGTCTTTTTTCTTCAATTTTAATTTTTGTATTTTTTAATCCGACTGAAACTTTTTTGGTGCCTTCGGTATGCCCAAAGAAGCCATTTTGCATCATTAGTTTGTCCATATAATTTTCCATACAAATTTGGCAGCTGTCCATACAAAATTGATGTATGAAAATTCAAAATTCTGTATCTTTTGAAGGAATTTTTTGATCGATTTGGTTTCTTCGGCAAAGTTGTAGGTATGGATACGGACTACACTGGAAAAAAAATGATACACGGTAAAAAAAATTGGTGATTTTTTTATTTAACTTTTTATCACTAAAACTTGATTTGCAAAAAAAACACTATTTTTATTTTTTTTTATTTTTTGATATGTTTTAGAGGACATAAAATGCCAACTTTTCAGAAATTTCCAGGTTGTGCAAAAAATCATTGACCGAGTTATGAATTTTTTAATCAATACTGATTTTTTTTTTTTTTTACTTTAGTGAAATTTTGATAAAGTGCACCGTTTTCAGGTTATAGCCATTTTTATGTAACTTTTTTGAAAATAGTCGCAGTTTTTCATTTTTAAAAATTAGTGCACATGTTTGCACACTTTTGAAAAAAATATTTTTGAAAAGCTGAGAAAATTCTCTATATTTTGCTTCTTCGGACTTTGTTGATACGACCTTTAGTTGCTGAGATATTGCAATGCAAAGGTTTAAAAACAGGAAAATTGATGTTTTCTAAGTTTCACCCAAAAAACCCACCATTTTTCAATGTCGATATCTCAGCAACTAATGGTCCGATTTTCAATGTTAATATATGGAACATTTGTGAAATTTTCCGATCTTTTCGAAAACAATATTTTCAAATTTTTCAAATCAAGACTAACATTTTAAAAGGGCGTAATATTGAATGTTTGGCCTTTTTGAAATGTTAGTCTTGATTTGAAAATTTTGAAAATATTGTTTTCGAAAAGATAGCAAAATTTCACAAATATTTCATTTATTAACATTGAAAATCGGACCATTAGTTGCTGAGATATCGACATTGAAAAATGGTGGGCTGTTTGGGTGAGACTTAGAAAACATCAATTTTTCTGTTTTTGAACCTTTGCATTGCAATATCTCAGCAACTATGGGTCGTATCAACAAAGTCCGAAGAAGCAAAATATAGAGAATTTTCTCAGATTTTCAAAAATATTTTTTTCAAAAGTGGGCAACCATGTGCACTGATTTTAAAAAATGAAAAACTGCGACTATTTTGAAAAAAAACTACACAAAAATGGCTGTAACTTGAAAACGATGCACTTTATCAAAATTTCACTAAAGTACTTTTTGATTGCAAATTTGATTTTACATCGAAAAATGAAGTTGAAAAATTTTTGCGACCAATATTTCGATTTTTTGAAAAAATCAGTATTGATTAAAAAATTCATAACTCGCTCAAAGATTTTTTGCACAACCTGGAAATTTCTGAAAAGTTTGCATTTTATGTTCTCTAAAACATATCAAAAAATAAAAAAAAATAAAAATAGTTTTTTTTTTGCAAATCAAGTTTTAGTGATAAAAAGTTAAATAAAAAAATCACCAAATTTTTTTATTGTGTATCATTTTTTTCCAGTGTAGTCCGTATCCATACCTACAACTTTGCCGAAGACACCAAATCGATCAAAAAATCCCTTCAAAAGATACAGATTTTTGAATTTTCAATCATCATTTTTGTATGTACAGCTGCCAAATTTGTATGGAAAATTAAATGGAAAAACTAATGATGCAAAATGGCTTCTTTGGACATACCGAAGGCACCAAAAAAGTTTCAGTCGGATTAAAAAATACAAAAAAAATCGAATGACCGAAATCCTAGAGAACTGCTCTAATGTTTGACGATTTTCATTATTAAGTGAAACTTATTTTCTACAACAGTTCCCAGTCTGCGATTCTGGCTTCCAATGACTCATCCGAGCAGATGCTGGACGGATGCGTAATGCTTGATAACGCTTTATTACATTCTAATGTTTGTTTTGTTACGCCAATCGGTTCGCAACTCTGTCCCAATTGTAATCTTTGTCTACTTCATGTAATCGTGCATCTTTCAATCGTAGACCGACAGTCTCAGTTTCATTCTCAGCGCTGGCCAGAACGATGTTCGGGCTGGTTTGCTTTGCATGGTTTGTACGCAACAGCTGCTCGATTTAGGGATCCCGTCCTGTACAAACCGAAAAATCACGAACAATACAATCGCGAAGGAAGCATTTGTCCTCAGATGAACGAGCTCAGCTATGCGGATGCTATACACGGTGATGAAGATTGCTTGTTTTTGAATATTTATGGTCCACAGTATGATGGCAAGAAAGCTGGATTCGGTGGCTTTCCAGTACTGGTGTTTATCCACGGTGGAAGCTTCCAACTTGGCTCAGCTAGTTTCGAGTTCAGTGGAGCGGATCTACTAGTGGAGAGGGTAAGTTTCAATAAAATTGGTATTATATGAGTATTATGCAATGTTTTGTTTTAAGGAAACCATCGTCATCACCATGAATTATCGTCTTAGCGTACTGGGATTTCTGCACTATCCACCGTATAATATTACTGGAAATTACGGCCTGAAAGATCAACAGGCTGCCCTGAAATGGATCAATCAATACGTAAAGTTCTTTGGAGGAGATCCCAACCGAGTAACGTTGATGGGTCAAAGTGCCGGTGCTGCAGCGGTCAGCTATCATCTGTACTCCGATCGTTCACGAGGATTGTTTCAACAAGCAGCCCTTCTCAGCGGATCGTTTCTAGCTCCGTGGGCTTACACGTACCGTCCAGAGTACTTTGCCGAGCAGTACTTCAAAGCAACTGGAATAACCTCCCGTCAGCAACTGTACGATCGCAACGCTAGTGAGTTGATCATGCTCAATGACTGGATAGGTTCGTACTATTTCAGTCGCTTCATCACGTGGACCCTTCCCACCAGGGAGGCCGACGATGATCCCAACCCGTTTTTCACGGCATCACCCCAAGAAATGAGCATTCGAAAACGTGCCCTAGATGTGCCACTGCTGGTCGGAAAAACGTTGCTTGAATATGAAACTGCCATGCTTTACCATTCCACACCAACACAAAGAACAAACGTTCCAAACAGGTGGAATCCAAAGGTGTGGGAAAAGCTTAAAAGTTATATCGATGCGAATAATCAGCAGTTTAAAGCAAAAGGACTGATATCAAACCAAAGAGAGTTTACCATCAAATCTTCAAACAACGCCGATATAAACTTCCCACTTGAGCACTCGATTGATCAAATGGTGGCAAAAGGACACACGGCTCTCATCTTTCTGTACCGGTTTGACTTTGATGGAAAGTTTGGAATGTACAAAAATGACGTCATTAAATCACAACTGATTGATACCCGTTACGGAGCTGTTCATGGAGATGATCTTGGGTACATCTTTAATCCGTACATTTTAAGGGAGGCCCTGAACAGGAACAAGAATTATCAAAAAGAGTGGATGGTTCATGGCAGGATGTCAGAGATGGTGGCCAATTTCGTCAAATTTGGGTAAGTGAATGAATTCTCACTTTTTGAAATTAATTTAATTTACCTTATTTCAGGAATCCATCTCTGGAGGATTTTAAATGGAAAGCTTACAATGCAGAATCCGATAAAAAGCTGTACGCAGTTATTGACGAGTCTTTTGAAATGAAAACAGGCAGCTTGATGGAGCCTCACTTTTATAGCTTCTGCAAAGATGTTTATGACTGTTTATATTACTTCAATTGCACATCCATTGAAAATGCTAACTAAGAATATTTGATTTACACAGCTCGAGCTTGTATCTCTGAAAATGAGTGATACATTTCAATGAATGGCTGAGATGCTGAGTGTTTCACTTTCTTTTCAAGTTTTTGAAGAATTGAAATGTCCATGGAATTTGTGCACAAAAAAAAACATATTTAATGGCAATTTTATTGAAATTTGAATTCCACTATGGCTGGTTTAAGTCCAGTCGTCACTATCAAATTTACCAAAAGGTTGCCTTATTCGTACGACATTTCACTTTTCTGTAGTTTTTGTGGAATTGAAAAATGTATAAAAATTTTTGCACAGAAAAACTCATATTTTATTGCAATTTTAATGAAATTATAATTCTACTATCGCTGGTATACATCCAGTCGTCACTATTACTTTCACCAATAAGTTGCCTTATTCGTACGAAACTTCACAAACAAAGCTTTGCAGGGGTTTATCGCATTCAAATGATAACCATTGTCCTGTTTCTTGTGTCGAACTAGAGTATTTGATGACAGCACAGTTGAATTCCATATTTGGTTCATTTATATCCCATTTCGAGTAGGTGAATCGCTCTCCAGTTGGTTCCCAAAAGAATTCATGCTTGTTAGAAAGATTACTGCCACCAATCCAGTAAATTGATGACTCTCCGAAATGAGGGTCGGGATTCGGTCTTTGGTTGAACGTAATAGCTATTTCAATTTGTTGTTGCTCCTCATGATTGTTTATGACAGCCGGTTTCATTCTCAATCGGTGGCAGAACTCAATCGCACCAATCCAATTTACCTTACAAATTAAAATTATTATTGTAATTTCATTGTTTGGCACAAAGTTTCAGCTAACCTCTTCATGGAAAACCACATATTCCTTTCTATCAAGATGCTGGCCAAGAGCAGCCAGACAACCGACGCCTAATAGCAAAAACACTACCTTGAACATGTTTAGTCCTGAAGATTTCTAGACAAACTGAACTCAGTCTAACGGTAGAAATTATTTTATAGAAGAACTCTCTCGCGAAGAGCTACCACATGATACATTTTTTTTTGTTATTGTGATTAATAGCTTGTTGTTGTTTAACAAGAGGTGAAATGATGCCCATCTTTCTTTTGCGATAAAACTTTTTAGGAATGAATACTCTGAACAAGCAGCTCTCAGATTATCACGAGCATATACGGGACTTGTTTAACATTGATAAGCTTGCGAATAGAATGGACTGATATCGTGATTGTTTACAGTGATTTATATACATAGTGTCTCTTGGCACCATTTTTATCTAATTTGACAATATCTTTTCAAATAGTACCATATCTCTATTCCCGGTACTAATAATGCACTATTTTTGTGAGTTTTATTTTATAAATTTTCAGAATTCCCAAAATTGATAAAAAGAATCAATATTCTGAAATAATTATGTCTTCATTGACCTCAACAGTTTTTTACAAATTCAACCTGAAAGTCTCTTTCAGATTATCAATTAAATGATTGTTGCTGGTATTGATCGACTGAAAGCCATTCATAAAGCACGTGGAGACTTGATGGCTTGAGAGACTCAGAATTAGGTACATAATTACCCTCCAAAAAAAGTTTCCGAACCCAATTTACAAGATTTCTAGCTTTCTATGAAACAAACCCCTAGCTGAAAACCCCAATACGACCGAATTAAAATCTTTTCCTTGTATGATTTTTAATGAAAATACAGAATCAGATTGCCCGGATAAATATATTTGAGCATAAAACATAGATTATTGAATATAATACCTTTTGGGAAATCTATCTCCCAAAAGGTTCCCAATATAATTTTTTCAATCCTCTGCCATATTATATCATGACATGACATTTCAAAACATTTCCAAATTATCAGATTGTAGAGAAAAGTTTTCAGAACAATTTCCCTTTAAAAAATATCGACTTTGGTTCAGTATAAGTAGAAAACATAAAGCGACTTTCTTCAACATTTATGTATTTAATTCTCATTCAAACGACGAACACGGTCTACTGTGTTTTTTCATGATTCTAATAAAATAATTTTAATGATTCCCATCTAAATAAAGTATAATTTTCATGAATTAACAAAATTGTATCATCATCACAAATAGCTGAGTAGGCGGTATTCATCATGTGAATAGGAAATTAAATCCAGAAATTTTTTAGAGTTCGCATTTTATTTTTTCTAAATTAGTCATATCTCTGTTAGTATTGCACCAAAATGGTTCGTATGCTTTTTCAATTTATGAGAGTTTTTTTAAAATACAATTTTTTTTTCAAAGATAGCAACATGGGTTCCAAACGAAGCGAAATTTTGTATGATAATTCACTCTATTGGAGTTTTCTTTGGAAAATACTTAAATTTTCACAAAATACCGTAATTTTCATAAATACTCAAATTTAAAAAATTTGCGCTATGGGTATGAAACAAAATTTCCTATGTTTTTTTAATTTATTGGATTTTGTTTTGGAAAAAACTAAAATTTTCACAAATTATCATATTTGTTCGAAAATACTAAAATTTTCGAAATATGCAATGTGGGTATGAAACGAAGCAAAATTTCGTATGTTTTTTTTGAATTTATTAGACATTTTTTGGAAAATACTACAATTTTCAAAAATTACCGTATTTTTTTCGAAAATACTCAAATTTTCAAAATACGCTATATTGGTCATAACCAAACTTCGCTTCGTTTGATACCCATATTGCATATTTGAGTGTTTTCCAAAAGACTCTACTAAAGTGAAAGAGCATCAAAAATTTCAATTCGTTTGATACCAATATTGAAATTTTAAAATTTTAGTATTTTCGAAAAATACGTTATTTTTTTGAAAAATTTAGTTTTAACAAGAAAAACTCTAAAAAATTTAAAATGCATACAAAATTTGACACCCATATTGCAAATTATGATAATTTGAGTATTTTCAATAAAATACGGTATTTTGTGAACAATTTTGAGTAAATATTTATACTTTGATTTTACTACATTTTCAAAAAAAAATTCTTAGTGAAAGCATCGAAAATTTAATATGATATGGTTGAAATAATCGATTTTAGAAAGTTTTAAAAAATGATAGAATTATCGAAAAAACGTTACTTAATCCACCAGAAGGTGGTTGCTGCCTTCCTCCTAAAAGCCTTGCAACCACACACTACGAAAGTTTTGGCTAACGCTTACTTAGTAAAGACACTAAAAATCTGAGTGCTGCCATCTATGATAAATTTAATGAACCATTTGAAAGCACTGCAGTGTTTGTGTGCGTGCACTGAGCGGAAAGTTCCGACAGCCTTTCGCCGGGCTTTCAAATTATGTAAATAATGACCCTTTTTTGTATCAACCAAAACCGTTTTTCGAACATTACTTTTAAAGTACTGCACCAAACCGGATGAAATTAAAAAAAGACTTATAGAACCTGAAGATGAATCCAAAAACATAGATCCGGACAAAATCGGTCGAGCCAGTTCCGAGAAAAGTGAGTGAGAAAAAAAATTCTACGTCCATCCACACGCACAGACATTTGCTCAGAATTTGATTCTGAGCCGATATGTATACGTAATGGTATATCTTGGAGGCTTATTTTAAAAGTTCAATTTCTGAGTGATTTTATAGCCTTGCCTCAGTGAGGTGAGGAAGGCAAAACGATAACGATTGATTATCGTTATTGTCCCACGATAATGATAGAACTATTGTTATCGTTATCGAGCCTCGATAATTTAATCGTTAACAACCTTGCAAATTGCACAAATAAACGATTTTCATTTGGTCGTATTGAGGTTTTCAGCTGGGATTTTGGGTTATTTTAAAGAAAGCTAGACATTTTGGAAAATTTGGCTCGGAAGCATTTTAATGGAGGTCATATCTGTAATTGAGAGTCTCTTAAGGTACATTTATACGAACCTTGATTTTGAGCGGACACTGCAAAATGTCAGAATTTTTTCATCTTTAATTCGTTTTCGGAAACACACCGTGTAAATGTTGTGAATCGCACGTGGTGTTTTTAAAAGGGTATCTGTTCATCATATTCAAATTTAATTGATTTTTTTAAATGTATCAAAAAAAAGATTCTGAAAAAATTGATAATATTTTTCAAAGCATTCAATGATTATAAACAAAATGTTCATTCTCCATTATCGTATTGAAAACGAATTTGGATCAAAACATATGGGTATCGGAAATTGACCACAAGTAAAGGCAGGTATTTTCAAACCTTTTGCAGTGACCATCTAGGTCTTCAATTAAACAATTCCTAAAAAAATCGTTGCAAATTACTTCGACATACTTCGACAGCTACCGACGCCACGACGCTATTTCACACCACTGGTTTTTCTTTCGCAAATTTTTGAAAGTATCTACCTTGAATCCCCCCCGCTTTGAGTTGGGGAATTCGGTCCACTTGAGTTGCATACGGAAGCGTTGGAGGTTTTTTCGTTTTCGTTCGGAGAGGCTTGATTTTTTCGTTTGAAATTAAGTTCAGAAAACAGTCTCGGCCCAGTTGGCCGTAGCAAATATTTTTTATTTGTTCTCAACACACACGTAGTTAACACCACTACTGCCGCCGTAACAGTGTTCCCAGCTACCAACTGTGGGTGGCCGGAGCGTGCAAGCGATGGCGGTGTGTGTGTATTCAACATGTCCAGATCCTGAAAAGCAAGCAAGAGTTATCAAATGTAGTGGTCCCTGCAAAGGCACATATCACATTGCATGTGTTCGTGTGTCAGGCCCTCACCTCAAAGCTTGCCAGGAGAACGACGGCATTTCATGGGTGTGTATTGGTTGTCGTGATCATCGTGAAGATGCCATCCTGGAAAAGGTGAAGAAGAATAAGTTGGCTGTTTACGACCTGGCCACCTATGTTGAAAAAGTCTTCGAAGTCTTGGTGTCCAAAATGGATACTAACTCGTCAATGATTACGGAGCTGGCCGCCACGATAACCACGTCTAACGCCATCAATGCCGAAATGCTGTCCACTCGCCCTTCACTCGGTTTGGCCCATCTTTCCCCAGACGAGTCCCTTTCGGCGGTCCATGAACGTGTCCGCGAATCCTTGAGCGCCTCGCTGGACCGTCTTTTCAGCAGAGATGCGAACGGCGAATCCGCTTTATCGCGGAAAAGAAGAGGAGTTGATTCGGAATCCGACCCTACTAACAAACGTGTGAAACCAAGCGCACTAGATAAGCAGACGCCGTCCGTCCCCGACCGGATCTCACCTGGGAATGTAGATGCTCAAGCCCAGGATGCTCCTCTGCCTTTAACGTCAACCCCTGGCAACACCAGTTCCCAGGTCCACGAGATACAACTCCCATCGACATCGACGCAGAATCCGCCCGCTGTAAATACGACGGAGTTAGTGGATCGGAGTGTTCCCATGGACATCAGCAACACTCTTACCGGATCCTATGATGCAACGGCCCCTCAGCAGAATTCCAATCCAAGCACTGGTAGTACTCCACAGACAACATCGGCTGCAAACACTCTTCCTGGAAACGACAACACGAATAAGTCCCAAAACCAGCAGTTCATACCAGCGGCGAACACATACCCTGGTTATTACTTCGCTCCGTGGCAATATCCAAACCCGATCGTTCCTTGGTATCCTCCTGGACAGCAGATGCCCCTTGTGCTCCTAGTGTGCGTGTCATCCACCCTGAGGCTAGTGTGCGTATCCTCCCGTCAGCTGGACCTTCATCCACCAGCACCATCAACGAAGGATCACAGGGTGTCAACTTACACCACAGTGGGATTGACATTGGTCAACACAACAACAAAAATGTCAGGTCAATTTATTACCAAAACGTTCGCGGACTGCGAACCAAGGTCAGTGAATTGTTCCTATCGTTAGCAGAATGTGATTACGATGTCGTAATATTGACCGAGACGTGGCTCCCAGACAATATCTTAAGCTCTGAATTTGCTGGGAACTACGTAGTATACCGTGGTGACAGGACTCCTACTACTAGTCATCTGAGCCGAGGAGGTGGAGTTTTAATTGCAGTCAAACCTGACCTTCACCCTTCCGAGATCACCCTTAATAATGCCACGCAGCTTGAACAAACATGCGTTAAGGTCAACATCGGAGAATCGTCGCTAGTCATTTGCACAGTTTACCTCAGCCCTTCAGTTGGATTCGACAGATATGAATTGCATGCCGATTGCATTCAACAACTGAATAGTCACATATCGGAAGCTGATTCGATTCTCCTGATAGGTGACTACAACCTGCCGGACGTTACATGGTTTCCTGACGAGGATCTGGGGTGCCTCTTACCACTGTCTAGGTCTTTTGGCGAGGAGGTAACGAAAGAAAGCGTGGTTCTCGATGCAGTTGCTGATGCCGGGTTGCAACAAATCAACCATGTGTTGAACGAGGACAACAAGCGTTTGGACCTCGCGTTTGTTAGTGAAGCCGCAAGTTGGGATGTCCTTGAACCTCCAATTCCATTGCTGAACGTGGACGCCTATCACCCTCCTTTGCTACTGTCCTACACATTTGATGAAGCGAGTTCTCATGTTTCCCTTGACCCCGATGACCAATTTGACTTCGGACGGTGTGATTTTGACCGGATCAACTATTTGCTTACACAAATTGACTGGAACACAGAACTTTCTTGTAGCGATCCCAACGAAGCGGTCTCTATTTTCTACCATCGCTTATACCAGGTTCTACAAGCGGAAGTACCAAGACGCCGGGCTCCCGTCCCTAAGAAATTTGCGTGGTGGAACAGTGAACTCTCTTATCTCAAAAACCGGCAGCGTAAGGCTAGGAAATATTTCAGCAAATCACCTACACCTGCTGCTGAAAGGAGACTTGCCATCGCTGAAGCAAAATACAAAGATGCCCACAGGACCAGCTACCAGAGCTACTTGGAATCCGTTCAACAACGCTTCAAGCAGGACCCGTCGTCCTTCTGGAATTACGTTCGCAACAAAAAAGGAACAAAAACACTTCCAGTCGAGCTTATTTACAAATCGGACAAGTCTTCTACGGCGGCGGAGGCTGCCGAGCTCTGTGCTCGCTTCTTCAAGTCAACATTTGCACGGCACGACAATCCCCAAGATGACCAACACCTCCGTCACGTGAAGGTGCATGATCTGGATATCCAGCAGTTAACCCTTTCACAACAGGATGTCCGGAAAGCCCTGCTGCAGGTTAATGTGAAGAAAGGACCGGGCCCGGATAAATTATCCCCTTTGTTCCTGAGGTCTTGTGCATACTCTCTTGCTCTTCCTGTCAGCATGCTCTTTAACCAGTCGCTTCATTCCGGTGTTTTCCCGTCTATTTGGAAAATGGCTGCCATGGTTCCCATTCATAAGAGCGGAAGCATCCACAACATGGAAAACTATCGTGGAGTGTCTATTTTGTGCAGCCTGGCAAAAATGTTGGAGCTATTTGTGTTAAATGCGATGAAGGATGTTACAAATCAGACCCTTTCTGACCACCAACATGGCTTTCGCAAAACTAGATCCACAGTATCCAACCTGATGGTTTATATACCTTTCATAAGCCAATGCCTTGGTAACCGGAAGCAGGTAGACTCTATTTACATAGATTTCGCCAAAGCATTTGACAGAATTTCCCACAAGATCATCATCAGCAAGCTTGGCAAAGTTGGTCTACCGCGGTGGTTGCTGACATGGCTAACATCGTACCTGGAGAATCGCAAAGCATACGTCAAGCACGGTCGCGCTCGCTCTGAACCGTTCCCTGTTATATCCGGTGTTCCACAGGGAAGCCATCTTGGCCCATTGCTTTTCAACCTGTTCATCAACGATATCTGCGAAATCATCAGGTCTGAAAAGGTGATGTTCGCAGACGACCTCAAGTTTTACCGTGTTATCCACAACACAAATGACTGTGCGGCGCTACAAGAGGATATGAATGCGGTGTTAAACTGGTGCCGGGTCAACGGAATGCTGATCAACGCAAGCAAGTGCAAGATTATGTCTTTCTACCGAGGAAACGCACCAACAAACTACCGCTATAAGGCCGAAGGAACGGACTTGGAGCTCGTCGACTCGATCAAGGATCTCGGCATCATAGTCGACAAAACGCTGTCTTTTAAGGAACACCTGCAAGCAACGATTGCCAAAGCACGAACCACTCTGGGATTCATTTCACGGAACACGCAGGAGTTTACAGACACGTCAACCTTGAAATGTCTTTATTTTTCTCTGGTTCGCAGCACTCTTGAGTACGGGTTACAAATTTGGGCTCCCCGACAAATTGGAGACACTAACCTGTTTGAAAGAGTCCAAAAAACTGCCACTAGGATTATTCTGGGCCGGCTTCCAATAGAACATCCGGCAAGGTTGCTTCACTACGAAGAAAGGCTACATTTTCTGCGAATGGACAAGCTCTCGCGGCGCATCTCTTTCTTGAGGAGGCTATTTATGTTCGACGTTGTCAACGGGGTCACCGATTGTGAAGCATTGAAAGCATTACTTCCAGCCAACACACTGTCTAGGACCCTAAGGGACGTGGAGTTTATTCGTCTCCCAAACGATGGCTGGAGAAGCTTCTACAATCCATTTTATGAATGTTGTAAATGTTTCAATGTTGTATCCGACAAATATTTCCATGGAATGACAAAGTTAAATTTTAAGCATAGGATTAAGCGTTTAATTTAAATTCAGTCTGTAAAGACGGTGCTTCATAAATAAATAAATAAATTCACAAAATTCATTCACGTCTGCTGCAATCTGAAACGAAACGATCAATTTTTTTAGATTACAAACTGATAAATCAATAAAACATGGATAACAAACAGAAACAAATGTTTTCATTTATTCTACCAGATGGCGATGGAAAAGCTTTTAAAACTGTGCTACCATCTATCAGAGTTGCTATATAACACTGACGATGAAACTGCGCATGCGCACGATTTTATAGAAGCCATCTGTGGGAAGGATAATGTTGTTATCCCTTTTCCAGCTTTCGAACCTTCTACTTCTTTGTATCCTTGGACGGTTGGAGGCTCGAATAGCCTCCTATGATTTTTTTTTATAGCAAAACACTGTTAAAAATTATTAGTGAACGTTTTCAAAATTCAAAGTTATTTAAAAAAAAATGTCATCTAAATCAGAAAACCAAGCATATTTTTAGAAACAATTTTATTTACAAACGAATCGCAGCATGTGTCTCATTTGGTTTGAAATTTACTTAAAACCTACGAATATTCATTTACTCTCACATGTTCAGTTTTGTGATCTGCTGTGACGACGTTACCTATACGCAACCAGTAAAACGGACAATGCTCCGTCCACCAACGGAACAGGGAAAACAATTTGGAAAAGGGGATTATCTCGTTTGTGATTCTTTTTCTCTTGATTCTACAAGGTCTTTCTGGAAAGTTTCAATTAAAAACATCCATTCGGCAACTCACTTGCTTCAGTTTAGATTTTTCTTCTCTGTTTTTTTTTTATTTTACACTTTTATCATCGCCTAAAATTAAGACTTACGACACTGGGAGCCACTTCCCAGCCCGGCATCGCGCACACTATTTAAATTATTTTTTCACTGTCTTACTTAGTTTAGAGTGGATTTTGTTTTCGCTACTATTTACACCTTTATCCTCCAATTTTTCCGAACCCTTAACATTCTAGTGTGGGAGGGAGGGAGAGAGAGAGAGCGATCGCGCGCGGGGAGAGGAGGGGAAAATCAATTTTTCTCGCTTGAACGCCATTTTGGAATGATTTTGACTCGTGGAAAGACGGGGAACAATGCTGACTAATTGCCCGGTTTGCGTGACTGGAAAGTGTGATTAGCTGTTGGTCGCTTCTTCAGACCAATTAGGTTGCACTTTTTTTGTTGTTTTCTGGAAAATCAGAAGAAACAATTTGTTTTCCACACAAGTACTCACAGCTGGGGGTTTTATACAGATAACAGTAACAGCAAAACCTATAGTCACATTTAACAAACTGTTTGCTTTAGCTCGCTGCGCTTTTTTTTACTTCTAAGCTGTCTGTAATTTTACAACAGATCTGAGTGAGAGCGGGAAAAGAAGGATCTTGGAACTGATTTACAAGCACGTTTGCGTTCCAAGAAAAAAAGTTTGCTGAGCTTTTGTTTCAGTTTTGACTAGTTTTGTGTTGTATACTATTTCTTCTTTTACTCTCTCCCTTTTTTTGCTAATGTTTGTTTTTTGTTTTCAGTCTAAATTGTGTTTCTCATACGTCGACTTATGCTAGAAAGGGGGGTTTTCACGGGATGGTTTGGGTGTGCTGTATTACTTGAATTGGAAAAGCAATAGGGTAATTCTCCGCCAACTCACACAGCAGTTGCCCCGACCCCTCTTCGATTTGCGTGAAACTTTGTCCTAAGGGGTAACTTTTGTCCCTGATCACGAATCCGAGGTTCGTTTTTTGATATCTCGTGACGGAGGGGCGGTACGACCCCTTCCATTTTTGAACATGCGAAAAAAGAGGTGTTTTTCAATAATTTGCAGCCTGAAACGGTCATGAGATAGAAATTTGGTGTCAAAGGGACTTTTATGTAAAATTAGACGCCCGATTTGATGGCGTACTCAGAATTCCGAAAAAACCTATTTTCCATCGAAAAAAACACTAAAAAAGTTTTAAAAATTCTCCCATTTTCCGTTACTCGACTGTAAATTTTTTTGGAACATGTCATTTTATGAGAAATTTGATGTACTTTTCGAATCTACATTGTCCCAGAAGGGTCATTTTTTCATTTAGAACAAAATTTTTCATTTTAAAATTTTGTGTTTTTTCTAACTTTGCAGGGTTATTTTTTAGAGTGTAACAATGTTCTACAAAGTTGTAGAGCAGACAATTACAAAAATTTTGATATTCATACATAAGGGGTTTGCTTATAAACATCACGAGTTATCGCGATTTTACGAAAAAAAGTTTTGAAAAAGTTGGTCGTCGTTGATCATGGCCGTTCATGGTCACCCGCGACAGACACGGACGACGAAACAAAGAGAAACGCAAAAAGTTACTTTTTCAAAACTTTTTTTCGTAAAATCGCGATAACTCGTGATGTTTATAAGCAAACCCCTTATGTTTGTATAGCAAAATTTTTGTAATTGTCTGCTCTACAACTTTGTAGAACATTGTTACACTCTTAAAAATAACCCTGCAAAGTTAGAAAAAACACAAAATTTTAAAATGAAAAATTTTGTTCTAAATGAAAAAATGACCCTTCTGGGTCAATGTAGATTCGAAAAGTACATTAAATTTCCCATAAAATGACATGTTCCAAAATTTTTTACAGTCGAGTAACAGAAAATGGGAGAATTTTTAAAACTTTTTTAGTGTTTTTTTCGATGAAAAATACGTTTTTTCGGAATTCTGAGTACGCCATCAAATCGGACGTCTAATTTTACATAAAAGTCCTTTTGACACCAAATTTCTATCTCATCACCGTTTCAGGCTGCAAATTATTGAAAAACACCTCTTTTTTCGCATGTTCAAAAATGGAAGGGGTCGTACCGCCCCTCCGTCACGAGATATCAAAAAACGGACCTCGGATTCGTGATCAGGGACAAAAGTTACCCCTTAGGACAAAGTTTCACGCAAATCGAAGAGGGGTCGGGGCAACTTTTCCCGATTTCGTGTGAGTTGGTAGAGAATTACCCAATAATATATTTCGGAAGCGAAAAACAAAAAAAAATAATGTATCTTATTCTGAAAATCGAAAACTTCTGATAAATATCCAAAAAAAAAAAATATGAAAAAAGGATACTAAAAAAGGAATTTGTTTCTTATTTTGATTCCCATTTGAATTGCCAAACATTGCTGCATTGAGCAATGTTTGGACCTTTTTCACACCATAGCAATTTCTTGAAAAGTTTTGCTTCTCTATGCAAATAAAAAAATGATTTTGAAATTTCAAAACACTAAATTATTTTCCAAAATATTTGGAAAAGTTTCCGGAGGCAATAATTATTCACCAGTCTAACAATACATTTCTAAAATTGGTGGACTAAAATAAATAATAACATTAATTTAAATAAATAATATGTATCAAAATAAATATTCAATATTTCATATATTGGCTCTAAACGAAGTATTAAAATGACAATTATTTTGATAAAATCCCATCCAAAGCATCTAAAAAATTGTGTTTAAGAGACTAAATATGTTTTATTTTTTGATAAAAAATTTGCATTCAAATAACGAGGTAAAATTCGATTGATTTTATAAATTTATATTTTTATTGAAAAATAAGTTAAAAATTTTCTGTTTTGTGTTGATTTTTATTAATATTTTGAACAAATAAATATTTTAAAAAATCTTTGCAAATTTCACAAATAAATTTGATATTCTTTTATCAAGAAACGGTGTCAAATATAATCTAAAGTTTTAAATCCAGAGATTTATTTTTACCTGGTGTTTATTGCGGACTTAAAAACACTTTTTATAGTTTACAAAAAAGGTTGACAATTGTATTTCAAAATGTTGGGTACAAATAAATTGAACAAGAAAAATAATAATGTTGGAAAATAAATTTTGAGTTTTAAATCAAATGTTCTTTAATAAGAATCAAACTTAAAAGCATTTTTGATTTAATTTTTTTGAGGCAATGAAAAAAAGAATAAACTTAAAAAATATGAGATCTTAATGTAAATATCTTCATACAATAAATACATAATTTTTCATCAATAATGTGTATTAATTAATTGAGCTAGAAGTACAATTTATAAATCTTGAACTTGAAAATAACCCACTTTTGATTGAGGTCAAAATTTATCAATGAAATATTTACTGTGCAAACAAATTTTTTACATTTTTTTAAATTCTACAACAAAATTTATGTTTTGATTATTGTGTATAGCAAGTGGAATTTTGGAAAAAGCTTAGTATTTAAATCACTTCAATATCAATTTTATTTGCCATCAATTATTTTCATTTAATCGACTTTCCCATAACCAAATAATTATTTTATATCCGAATAACCAACATAAAATCAAAGTTAATAATAACTACTTGCCAATCTGAGGCCCTGTTGACGACCTTTGAGCCATTGTTTCATTATAAATAAATAAATAAAAGATTATTCTGAAAATAAATGGCTTAAATATCCTTTTTATGCTTAAAAAACGCTTTTATTGACAATTTGTTTCCTAATATTTTATAAACTGTTGCCCACAATATACTATCAGGGTTTCTCAAAGTTGTTTGACAATTCAAGACAAGTAGATGATTATGTTACTCAAATTTCAACAATAAAATTACAAAAGGACATTTAAAAAAAAAATTTCTTATTTTTTGAGACAATTCAAAAGATTGGTTGATAGAAGTTCAACTGCCAACATTTTGGCAACAAGCTTCAAAAGTGGCCTCATTTCCAATTCCTAAAAATGCTTTGAATAGGAACTTATGATTCCCCGCTTTAGTTTGTAGTTCACGTGTTTGGTCAACTCAACACCCAAACCAATGTCGAGAAGTATCACTTTTCCGAAAAAAAAATGCTGAAAAGTTTAACATTTCAACACTCAAATCAGTGCTGCAATGAACTCTCTAGCACTGTTATTTTTAGTGACGATAAGGTATTGCAAAAATGAATTAAAATTATAAAAATTGATTTGAAGAATGAAAAAAAGAAATAAATTTCTTGTCCAGAGCAAATAAATAGCCCAAACATTTAGGCAAAGCAAGTTTTGTCAAATTTATTTATTTAAAACATTTTAACTGTTTTCATTAAGACAGCGTATTATTGAGTATCCATCCACAATTTGTGTTTTTCCAGATCAAATCTAGATATTTATTAAGTGAGTGGTACTTTTATTTCATGAAAATAATATTGAATAAAACTTTTTTTTTATTTAATTTAAAAAATTGCAAATTTCAATTCTAGGCATTAAAAAACCATTTTCATTTTAAATCATCCTGAACATAGGTATTTTTCATATTAAATAAAACTGAAATTAATTTGAAATTTAAAAACCTTCTGGTTGATATTTAATGAAAAAAAAATCTGTTGAACTAGTTTTACCAAACACTTAATTTTAGATTCCCTAAACAATAAGTTTTAACAATGTATTACAATATTTAGCAAAAGGCGGGATTCCTATACTTTACACAAAAATATTTCAACATCAATTGGCAAAGTTAATCTTCTCACCAAACTTTTATAATTTGCATTCTCAATTAAATAAAACAAAAAAATAAACACTGCGAACAAATCAATTCAAGTAACACAGCACTTCAACCCTTTTTTGCAGGTGACTTTAAATTACCTTTTTACAGGCTACTATTTCTCCTTCTCCCAGCTAATTCTCCATAAGCTAATCTCTCCCGTTGCATCCTCTGTCACTGCTCTCACACAACTTCCTGCTATCCACTTTTAGTTCAGTTCTCTTCTTGCACACTTTATTCTCTCTTTGTTCGTTCCGTTTCGCATTTTTCGTTAAATTCGCTCTTAACTACTGAGAATCACATTGTTATTTGACGATTCGAGAAAATCAAAACGAAAAATCGCTATTTGTTAGTTTATCTTCATTTCACAGAGTTGCACTGTTTTTTTTCCTGGTGAACATTTCTGCAACTCATTTTTTTAGGTGTGCTATTTGTTATTTACTTTTAAAACTGTACAGAGGATTTATTTCTTTCGTTTTTTGAGGAATTCGGGAAAAGGATTACGTTTATTGGCTTTGAATTGTCTCGATTTTTTAAATCTTTATTTCAGGGATTCTTCATCTGCGCATTATTTGTTGTCGGAATTCTGTTTTTATGTACAACTATTTTTGTGTTGATTCCTTTTGGGTAAATACGTACTAAAGTCATATTTTTAGTGAGGTGGAAGATTTTTTTCTCGTTCGAAGGGTGCTATGAGGTTTAGTGTTTTGTTGGAGCAAAATATGTCGATTTTTTTTTCTTTCGTGAGTGTGGTTTGGAAGTAGTGGCGCTTGAATGGAAACTGTAATGAGAGCATTCTTAAGGCTAGTTTTTTTTAATCCATCATACACTTGTGATTCATTGCATCGATTTTTGCGTCTTTTTTACAATTAGTTTTTTCCTTACGAACTACATTTTTACTTCTAAAATACTCAAAACGTATATCAGTGTGAGTGTGATTGTGTGTTGACATCATTTGCTGCTAAGGATTTATCCGAACATTCCCGCCTATTTACAGTGTTGAGTCAGCTTCTTTCTTCCTTAATCCTGACGTCCAATTAGCCTCAGTCCTATCTCAAAGTGTCCACCCCCGGCAAGAAGCAGCACACAATTCTCGTCATCAAAACATCCAATTCGCTGCTGGCCGAAGCCCAATTACACGCGCCCTCGATCGTTTGTAGCATTTTCGTAGCATTCTTCACAACCTTATTTTTTACTAGAGTTTCGAAATTTACACTTGATTTTTCCTAATTATCGCTCTTATATCAGCCTCAGCGCCGATTTATACACATTTTTTTCCATCGCGCCTTCAATTAGTCGCTTTCTCGAGTGGACTCTTGAGTTGAAAGGAGGGAAAAGGGAGGAGGGAAATTTGGGGCTGAGTGGAAAACGAGACGCCATTGTCACCTGACCTGAACGACACTTTTCCCAGCTTTTCCCCACCACCACCCTCAAACTCCCAAATCCAGGAGAAAAAAAATAACTCAGCATTCAAGGGGGACCATTTTCCTTTCCATTCGATTTATTTTCTTCACGCCCCAGTAACAAATGACAGTCAGTTTTTCTTCACTTTTGCGCTTCGGACAGCACTTTTTCCTCCTCAAACCACCGCTCTTGAGCCGACTTTTGACCAGCTCAAATCAGAGAGACAGAGAGAGACCGGGTGTAATTTAAAATAATATTCCATTCATGGAGGAAAACTTCATCATTCCATGAAGCGAGTCTGTCATTTTTTTCCTCTTCACTCCTCTTGTGCTTGTCTTGCACTTTTAGCGACTGATTGTCTTAATTAAAATTAATTTCATCTCATTACGGTTACTTCATATTTATTCGTTTTTGGGATGGGGGAGGACAAAGTGATTGACGATGGTTCAATTGTGGTGCATTCTGAGTTTTCAAGATTTCAATTTATCCAGTTCAAATTCAAATAAATGAGGACAAAAATAACATGTAATTTTAAATTAGTGATTCAATCCAATTCAATTCAATTCATTAAAAAAAAACTTTGTTAAAATATATCAAATGGAAGAAAATTGTCTGGAAAACTCATTCATTAAAAAAAAACACTGATCTCAAATCTTGAAAGGAACATCCACATATTTTATAAAACGTAATATCATGCATTTTTTTCAATAAAATCTTGTAATGAGACATAACAATCAGCAGTAAAAGGTACTGTTGTTAATAAAAAAGTTTCATATCTGTTTTTTTTTTTGCGAAAATATCGATTTCATGTACAATTTTTCGAAAAAAAATCCACAATTTTTCGAAAAGGTTCCAGCATTTTGCAATTTAAAAATTCTGTTTAAAAGGCACCTCTGAAAAAAAAAAACTATTCTTAAAAAACTGCGAACATTCAAAAATAAGAAACCACAGTGGTCCAGATCGCAAAATTAAGTGGCAAATAGATTTTCCGAAAAATGGTGAAGTTTTGGAGCCTTGATGTCTTCAGAAGAGTTGTTGCAAATAAGAAAGGGTAACTTTTGGTTTTTTTTAACTTTTGGTTTGGTTGAAAATTAGGGTGGTTTATTATTAGGGTGATTTTGAAAATATAACTTTTCAGGAATATTTTCAGGTTTTTTTTGTTTTAAAAAATATGTTGAACTTGCCAATCCACGCAACTTTGTCGAAGACATCAAAATTTTGTCTCGTAATCTACGCCTTCTACGACCAAATTTAGTGAAAGCATCTCTGCAAACCTTTAAAAAATCCGTTTTTTTAACCTGGCAATTCAGGGTTACGTTTTAGTGAAAAATGATATTCGGGGCACTTTTAGAGCTCTAAAAATTACAAATTTTTAATTTTTGACAAGTCAATTTGGACTTAACGGTCAAAAGTAACAGCAATTTTAAGGTAAAAAAGATGCAAATTTAAAACTTGATTATCTTAAAAATGCAAAAGCCTAATTTTAAGCGTTAGGTTGCAATCGAAAGAGGAGATCCAGCACTACAAACGCTAACAAAAATCTCAGGGGTGTTTTCCTTTAAACTCGATATATCTTCATTTAAAAATGTCATATTTTCAATATAAAAAAAATCGCGAAAAACATTTTGTTTCCGGTTAGTCCATCCTAAATTCACTAAAATTCTAAAGATTTTTTAAATAACCCAAACATGCTGAAATGGTTCTAAACGCAGGGAATGCATTTTCAATCGATTTCAGTAGCTTGCACTTATATTTCCATTGAAAGTTTGAACCTTTTAGAATTTTTTTGCCCCTGATTTTTCAGCCCGACTTTGAAGGGGAGTTGACATAAACATTAAATAAAATGTGTACCTGCCTTATGTACAAAAAAATATCTATGAATTATAATGAAGAGTATTTTTTAAATGGCAAAATTGCATAAAAAAAATGATTTAAAATTGCTTCTTTTGCCATAGGGAATGCACGAACACGGTTTCATTCGAATCAAAAAATACAAAGAATAGTCGATTTACGAAAACTTTTTTTAAATTGCAAATTTAATTTAACATCAAAGAATGAACTGTGAAAATTGTCGTGTGTTTTCAGGATTATTTTAAAAAAAAAACACAATTTTTTTGCAAAAAATTTCGGCATGTTCCAATTCTGTAAATTTCTGTAAAGATGATTTGAAAAAAAAAAAACACTATTTGAAATTTTAAATTTTTTTGGTAAGTTTAACGAGACAAAAATCGTTAAACTTACCAAAAAAAATAAAAGTTTCAAATAGTGTTTTTATTCAAATCAATTTTTAGCGACAATGAATTTTTTAAAACAAAAAAAAATCTCTATAATTTTTTTAGGTGTAATCCCCAACTTTTACACCAAATCGATCAAAAAATTCCTTTAAAATACAGATTTTTAATTTTCACGTTGCATTTTGTATTTTGTATGCTATGGACAAACTGATATTGCAAAATTGCTTTTTTGGGAATACAGAAGGCATTCAAAATGTTTCAGTCAGATTAAACAAAGTAATAAATCGGATGGAAAAAAACTCAGATAAGAACTTAAAAGAGATTTGTAATAAACATACAAATTTTAATAATTTGAACAAAACTACAAACATAGTTTTTAAATTTCAGTATTATCACAATTTCAATAATATTTCAAGATTTATCTTTTAGCAGATCTTTCAGAATCACATCACAAAAAAACATCGTCAACACATTTCTCACCCACCCAAAACCCCACTCTTAGACCGTTCATCATTTCGCTGTCTTTCCTCCGCGCCAATCCTCCACAATTCCCACCCCACCAACCAAATCCATTTTAATTGGTTCAATCACTTGTTTTCGTCTACGGCTACGAGCAATGTCCCCCTCATTCCGTCTCGTTCTCCTCCGTCTAAGGATCATTAAGCTATAAGTCAGTTTTGTTTTTTTTTTCTTTGTTTGTTTCGAAATTGGTTTCTTCCCCTAATTATTGGATTTCATGCTTCCTACGTACACTTAATATCACCAGAATTGTCGTCGTTCACAGGTCATCGCCGCCACCACCACCTTCACATAGATAGATAGAGGGAGGAAGGAGGGGGCCTAGCGATTGAACGCAAAGTAGTAGAAATCCTGGGACTTCGGCATGGGCTACACCGAAGTCTCCAGCTCCTGTCAACAGAAGCTGTCCTTGGTGGGATCCAGGTAGATCGGCGTCAGCGCGTGACTGCTGGCCATGTGATGATGGGGGGCCACGTGCGGGTACGACCCGTGATGGGGGTAGTGCCCGTTCGCTTCCAGGTGGTGACTGCTCTGCAGGTGCTGGTGCTTCTTCTCGACCCGTTTCCGCCGGGCACAAGCCGTGAGACCGGCGGCCAACGAGAGGAACAGGGTGAGCGTTGCGGCGGCGATTCCCACGTGCAGTGGGGACAGTGGGAGTCGGATGTTGCATTCGGTTGGGCTTTCGTCCTGGCCGGAGGGACAGTGGACTTTGCCGTCGCACCAGAGTTCCGCCGGGATGCAGGCTTGCAGTTCCTGGCATTTGTACGGGCAGTCGTTGCCCGGGTAGATCTCCATCCACGAGAACTTGTACTCGTTGCCTTCGATGTCGCGCGGTTTTCGGGAGCTTTTGAACTCGATGATGAGGTTCTTGGAGATTTCCAGGGCGCTGAACTCGTACGCGTTGTCCCACCCGTCGGAGAAGGCGACCACGTCGGGTCCGGAGGGGCAAAGATCGCGGGAGTTTTTCGGATTGTTCGTTGAGTAGACGGTGATCCTCGCATCGGTTGGGCATGGTGGAGCGGAGTGTAGCAGTGGAGGCATCCAGAATCCCTTCATCTTGAGCACCAAGTAGCTGCCTTCGGTCTCCGGCTCGAGCAGCCACGGCTGGATCAACGCTGGGCACGGCGTCGGCTTGAGGAACGCATCGCCGCTGCGACCTCGCAGCCTGCGATCACTCCAATCCGTCTCGCAGCCGTCCTTCTCAAACTCGTACCGGCCCTCGAAGTAAAAGTCCCGAAAGTCCTGATCGACCTCCATCTGCATGGCCGTGAATCTAACCTCAACGATGCTGGCCGCCAGCGGAGCCAAATTGATCGAGGCCGACACGTCCGAGCAGAGACAGTCCCGCGGCAGCGGTGGAATATCCGTCCAGGGAACCTCACTGATCCTGAGATCGGAGATCGGTCCACTGTGATGGTTGCAGTGCCACCGTCCCGATCGGTTCTGCATGTTCTGACAGGATCGACCTCCGAAGCGGGCTCGCGTGATCGAGAGTCTGCGAAAAAAAAATACATGGTCAGTTACTTGATCGAGAATCAGTCGAAGCAATCCCTTACCTAACGCTCTCTCCCAATCCTGCTTCGAACCTGATAGTGCAAGAAATGTTCGGTGATCCTCCTCGACCGTACAGGAACACGTTCGACGGCGAACGGAAGATTCCACGCGAAGCAGACGACGATCGGAAGACGCGATCGCACGACTTCGGGTGGAACTGGACCAGCGCCGCTGGTTCCGGCATCGCGGATGGTGCTACCAGCGGTTCCAGCGGAGCACCCCCCAGCGAGTTGTCAACGAATTCGTAGCGCAGCTTGAAAGCGGAAGCAGGTCCGTACAGACGGGCGGTACCGATCGGGCTGGGTCGGTACTCGATGGTCAGATCGGAACCGGTTGATAGGTAGCTCTCTGTAAAGATTCTCAATTAGTAAAGAGTACGATCATCAAGATCTTCAACCTACCCTGCGTCGAGCAGGGCCGACTGCCCTTCGCCACCAGCGACCGCGAACACAGCCTCGGCACCTCCTCGCGGCAAATCTGCTCGATCAGGCTGGCGTTCCGGCTGTACTCGGGATGGGAGCCTAGGAAAACTACAATTTGGTACCACACCTCAATAAACCAAAACATCGACACACCGAGCGGTACTTACCGTACGGACGCGAGCTGACCGACCATCGGCCGTCCCAGATGCGCAGCTGGTTGACGCACTCCGCTGGGGACTCGAACCCGGTCGGGTCGATCGCCGAGTGGTACTTGACGAAGGAGATCCATACCGTCTCGTGGCGCCGGCCCTGGAAGTGGTAGATGCAGGAACTCTCCGGCGGTAGCGTGTGCTGCGGACTCTCCAGCTCGCCGGTTTGGCTCTCGAACGCACTGATCGAGAACTCGCAGCGACCCGGTTGGCGGATGTAGGACTGCGAGTTGGAGTTGACGTAGAGGATCTGCGGAACGAACTCGCGTTAGGACATCTAGAAGAACCCTAAGAGATCAACTCAGAACTCACATGAACTTCCAGCTCAAACCCGGGCAGGAAGGTCACCGGATTCGGATGGAACAGCACGTCGTACGGCGAGGTCCGGAACTGGATCGTCATGTCCGACCCGCTGGACACGATGTCCGGGAGGGCGTCTCCGCCGCAGATGCGACCGATCATCGGTGCCTCCAGCGTCTTGCCGTCGTGGATGGTTAGGTAGTCCTGCTCGGAGTCGCACTGCTCCCAGGATCTGTAAGGAGAGAAAGGGGAAAGGGTCTTAGAACAAGAACCATTCATCAGAGTTGTCAGGTTTGAGTAAAGTCAGGAATTGTCAAAATTGACAAAATGACAAAATTGACAAAATTGACAAAATTGACAAAATTGACAAAATTGACAAAATTGACAAAATTGACAAAATTGACAAAATTGACAAAATTGACAAAATTGACAAAATTGACAAAATTGACAAAATTGACAAAATTGACAAAATTGACAAAATTGACAAAATTGACAAAATTGACAAAATTGACAAAATTGACAAAATTGACAAAATTGACAAAACTTGGTCAAATTGGAAGTTCGAAATTGGAAATTGGAAATTGGAAATTGGAAATTGGAAATTGGAAATTGTAAATTGGAAATTTGAAATTGAAAATTGGATATTGGAAATTGGAAATTGGAAATTGGAAATTTGAAATTGGAAATTGGAAATTGGAAATTGGAAATTGGAAATTGGAAATTGGAAATTGGAAATTGGAAATTGGAAATTGGAAATTGGAAATTGGAAATTGGAAATTGGAAATTGGAAATTGGAAATTGGAAATTGGAAAATGGGAATTGGAAATTGTAAATTGGAATTTGGAAATTGGAAATTGGAAAATGGAAATTGGAAATTGAAAATTGGAAATTGGAAATTGGAAATTGGAAACTGGAAATTGGAAATTGGAAATTGGAAATTGGAAATTGGAAATTGGAAATTAGAAATTGAAAATAGGAAGCTGATAGTTGGAAGTTGGAAGTTTTTAGTTTTTTTCTTAACAACACAATTTTTTTTATTTAAAGATACAAATCACTTTAAATTTACTGAAAGTTTAATCCTGCAACAAACTTTCACTCTTCACACCCAATGGATTCCACAATCAAATCATCGCTTCATCCGACCGATTCCAAACCTTCAACCGCTTAAGGACCAACTTTTCCTGATTCAATATTTAAGAAAAATCAAAGAAAGAACCCCCTTCCTACATTTACCGCAAAAACTCCGCACCGATCCGCACAATCCTTTATCAATAAGCAAAGATTTGCCTCACTCAGAGCATTACGCAAGAACCGAACGCGGGGATGCATTTGTATTCCGGAACCGTTTCTCGGGTGCAATATTTAAGCGCTCCGGAACGAGCACGACTAACGACCCTTCTGGTAAGCGTTGGGGTTGGTAAAAAGTTTCACGTATGCGAATTTTCCCTCAACTGCCAAGGGCAAAGGAGGAATCTTCCACATTGAGAAATAATAATTTCGCAATAATAATTTACAAGTTTAGCTTCGTTTGGAAAGTTGCATCTAGGCGAAAGAATCGCACAGAGATAAATCTGAACACCTCCGCTGCAAAGTCGAGGGGGCTGGGATTGGAATTGAACATCCTGCGGATCCAGGTGTTCAATAGAAAGTTTAATATTGGGGGGACTTTAGAGTGGGTGGGTTGTAAATTTTGTTTTAGTTCTGGCTCTTTCCCCTTGGATGCTTCCGATGCTGGAACCGTTCGATAGTTGAAGTTATGGGAGGAAGAAGGTGCATGTTACTTGTATCGGATAGCTGCAGAGGAACGTGTGTGGTTAGAGGATGACAAATGCTTGTGGAATTTGTGTAAATCTGTGTTTATCAGATGAGAATATGTTTCTGGCGAAAACACAATTTATATCTGAAGACTTAGTCTTTACATTGGCTTTAAAAATGTCTTTAAACCAAAATTTACCAAAATGTCATATTTCCACTCGAAAATATTTCAATCAAACGTCACAAAATGAAAATTCCTTCAAAACCCAAAAACCATCAATTCCCTGGCAAACCCAAATAGAGTGTGGCCGGCCGGCTTGGCAGCACCAGTGCAGTGTTTAATTACAAATTTTCGCCGGCAACCACAATCGCATCAACCCCCGTAGAGCTCAACTGCAAACTACAAAGTATCCCTTTTTGGTCGAACACAATGAATGGAGCAAAAGGGAGGTCCTAGGGACGGGGTCTCACAAACCATCCAAAATCCACCACCGGGGGGCGTTTCATAATAAATAACTGGCAGAAAATACCACGACCGCGGTGACAGAGTTGAAGTTGGGTGTGATGTGATGGGAATTTGATTTTTTGAAATATTTTCTAGTTATTTTGAAACTTAAAAAAATTTAAATCAATATTCAAACAGAAATGAAATAAAATTTTAGATTTTTTTTAAGGTATCAAAATCTGCTAAATGTTTCAATTTAAATTCATTTTTTTGCAGTATTATTTGTCTCCAAACTAAGCGAATATATAAGGTCCAAACAAAATGGCAGTAAAAAAAAAGTTTGTTAAAACCAATTTGTGATTCATCCACATTTCTCCACATTTAAGCATTTGTTAATGTCATTTTGGTGCATTTTGGTGTAGTTTTGATGAGAAAAGTACCATTATTTGGGGCAAATTGGGACACATGAGACGAATTGAAACAACTGTTTCCACTTTTTACTTGCCAATATTTGGTTATTCTTGACCAGTTTTGGATAGAACAGACACAAAACAACAATGGTCCCTTATGGTCTTGATCGAAGAAGAAAGAAAAAAATCTTAATTTCTAGCAAAATGATTTTTTTTTCAACATACATACTTGATACAACAGCATAATATTGTCAAAAATCTGTTAAATTTACAGATCGGTGTTCTTAAAAAAAAAGTCCATTTTGAATTTAAAAAAAAAACTAAATGAACATAAACGTAAATTTAAAGAAATAAATATTTTTTTGCCTCCCGCAATGACTTAGAATAAAATAAGCACTGTCCTAATTCTAACTATAATCAAACATATAAAGAGTAAACAAAAATATGAAAAACATTGAAAACGTTTTAAGAACATATTTCAATTGAATTGACTATAGTCATTCTGATTCCAAACCAAATGTCATTACTAGTTTTCAAAGTACTTAAAATGCATAAAATGTGGTAACAAAACTTGCGTTTACCAAACATAAACATATTTAAGTTATTTAACACAATTTTGATTACATCGACAAAAAACTGCCTTGTCAAAAAACTGCTTCAAAATTAATGAGTTTATAACATTTTTAAAACTATTCTTACATGAAAACAAGGTTTAAATTCATATTTGAAAAAAATCTGTTTTTTTTTTATTTTTTGTCTTAAATAAAAATATTGTTTTATATTCAAGTGGCGCCTACTGAACAAATTTCAAAGTCGAAGTCAAATATGCCCATTTTAAGCCTAATAAGCGGTCGTGTTTGAATGATGCTGGATAATCTGGATTGTTCCTTGAAATTCACTAAAACCAAGTACACCAACGGGTAGAGCAACTTTTTGTGAATATTTCTGTTTATTTTCACTTTTAATAAAAAGTCATGCTTTTCCTTTTACAAGCATTTAAAAAAAATATTTCAAAAATGCATTCTAATCAGCCGAGTGCATTGGGCCACGCCAATTTTTCTATTTTCAGCTTAGTTCTTTTTTTCTTCCAGCGCTCTTTTGGGTCTGCTGCCAAAATTGATGAAATTTTAAGCGAACACTCACGAAAAGTAGCATTTATAGCGAAAGTTTCCTGGCAGCACTTGCTCACTTCAACAGGCGCTGCACCAGCATGTTGGTGGTGTTGGTGGTCACCCTTTGTTTTTTATTTGCCTTCGCTCCTCGCTCGGTTTTCTTCAGCCTTCGATTAGAATCGGCATTCAAAATTGAAACGTCAAAAGACTTAGCGCGTTTGTTTTTTTTGTTGGTGCTTGCTAATTATTTACATTTTTCGGGATTATTTTTCAAGTGAGTGACTAAGTAATGGTCAAAAGAACATGTTGCCGGTAGTTGGAAGCAATTTTATATCTTAAGCGCTTTGAAATCGTTAGCGCAAGTGAAAAGATATTGATGGCGACTTTCGTTAAGCAGTTAACCTCTCATCTTGCGTGTGGATGTGTGTGCCACCAAAATGATGAGAAATGGTCTCGCAAAATAGAAATTATGATCAAAAGTGCATGAAATTTGATCTTTTTGGCCAGTAAGTGGCATAAATTTGCGTGCTTACTCGAGGCGGTGCTGTTGCTGGTTTGTTTATAGCCTAAATAGTATTTTTGGAGCTTTAATCGAGCATCAAACTCTCCATATGACGAAGATAGGTGTTTGATTAGAAAGGGTATATTTCCCCTATTATTTTTTTAAAGCACTTCAAATGACTGAAAAACGGGTAAAGTAACATATTTCATGAATACAAAGAGACGAGTTGTTCCTTTTAATTCCGCAATACTTTTATAATATCTTAACAGATAAGTATTTCGTCTAATACTTGCAGACTTCATCAGTGTTCTGTTCTCGACTAAACGCTCAACCAAACCACAACATATTTCAATTTTTGGTAAAACAAAAAGTTATTATACTACGTTAACCCTCTACTGCCCAATTTTTATCTCGATTTATTTTTATTTTTCTCGTTTGTAGGAGGTAATTTTGAGCAACTTTTTTTTCTACAAATTACTTTACTTCTCTTGTTTCATGTTTCTCTTGTTTAATTTTTAGTATTTTATTTTTCTTGCTAAATTTATGTGTGCTTTTGATAGTATTTGGCCATTTCTACCACCTGCTATCATTACCATTTCACTTTCTGCTTTAGAATGATACCATTATCATTTAAATTGTAAAAAAAGCGTAAAGGCACAGTCTGGGACACCACAAAAATTACTGCAAAATTATTTTTACTTGAAATATAGGAATTTTTAGTAAAAAACATAGCCAAAATTGACCCCGGAAAAACTCTACAATTTTCAAAAATTTTACGAGTTCTTCTTTCCAATGCTTTTTTAAAGAAAAAATGGCTGAAAATTGGATTTTTGACAATTTTTTAAATTGAAGCCCGTCTAGAGGCGGGGTTGGATTGTAGTAACCCTCTAAAGTAGAAACTTTTTTTTTATTTCAAGAAATAATTTACCGATCTAAAATATCAAGGTTTGTTTACTTCTAGATTTCTGTTTAAAATATCTGACCAGGTTTCTCTAGAAAACTCATACTTGCTGAGGAAGTTCAAGTTCAACAAGCAATTTGCTGAGCACAAATTCGAAAATTATATTCACAATCAATTTAAGATCACACTCCCGTCCAAAGATGCTGACACCACACCATCAGCAATCACCAAAATGGCACAAAACTAACAACCCGAACTTCCCCTTCTCGATTCTCATTTCCAACGTGGGGGAGGAAAACACCCCAACTATTCCACCCAACCCAACAAGACAACCCCCAGCTTCCTTTTGCTTGCTTCTCATTAGTGCAAATCATGCTTTTGGCATGTCCCCGGCAGATTGCAAAACGAGAGCACATCTCGCGCGCCTCGGTTGATGATTTGGCCCCGCTGATGCTGATGCTGCAGTGCTGCCAGTTGCACCCAACTGACTGTGACTGCGCGCGCTGGCGACTGCCGTGACTGTGGTGCATCCTAACCCCGGGTCGTATGTTACGGTTTTTCCCCCCTTCTCCGATCGCCCCGTAGAGACAAGCTGCGAGAGTCGTAATAATTCGTTGTCATTTAATTTAGTAAATTGCAATTGCTTCCACACTGTGTGTGTGTGTGTTTGTGCATCGTTGGAGGAGCTTCAGTAGCTCTCTAAGGTCATAGTGAGGCACGGAGAGTACAACCTCACCAAATTATTGTTAAAAATATTTATACGAAATTTACAAAATTATGTTTCTCAAAGAATTAAATCATCATTTTTCTTAAATTTTGTCAAAATTTTCCCCCATCAACCCCACCGTGTCCGGTGTTCCGTTGGTTGGTTAGCTGGTTAGTGGGCTGCATTTCGAACGTGGTGGCATTCACTCTATGCAGCCGCAGTAGCACACCATAACAGCATCCTCTCTCTTTCGTCAGATGTCCTGCTTGCCTCAGAACTCAGCTGACGCTGTGCAAAAGGCGGTTTTCCATTTGTGTACTTTGGTGTTGGTGCTGGTGGCTGGCCTGGATTGCATCGAAATGAGCGAGGAGACCTGCTTACTTTTTGGCGGTGCAGTTGCATTTGCAGTTGACGATGCCATCTGGCAAAAAGGGGTTGAGATGTTTGCTTCTTTTTGGAGCAGGGGTTGCGGGTTCGAAGGATTGCACCCAGGACGTGTGTCTAATTACGTCGTTGATGGCAGACGCTGAATCGAGGAACGCAGCTCATTTGCGATGTTTTCCTAGGGTCCCAAACAAACTCTAGGAAAAGATCCCACAAACACTCAGCACTCGACCCGAGCTGCTGCAAAAGTGCAAAAATTAACAAATTTAATTATAATTAATTTGAGACCATGCTCTGATTGCGGAACAGGTGCTGCTGACGAGGTGGTGCGAGGGTATTTTAAAATATATGTTTGCGCATGCAAAAGGTTCAGATTGTAGATTTGTATCAGTTCAGTTAGATCTAGTACTACAGAATAATTCTAAGCATCTCCAAATGAGTTCTTGGCATTGTTATAGAATTTCCCGCTAGAACTACCAGCTTTGGTCACAGGAATCTTCTCTAGAAGTGGCCATTGCTCCGCGAGACACAGTACAGAACAGATCAGACAGAACAGAACCGTCCTGTTCTGAAATACAGCTCAAGATGTAGAAAGTTACAGTTTTCTCGTCTAATTACCGTCCAGTACAGTTCAATAAACCGACAGAAACCAAGAGCAATAAAGTTTTGATTACAAATTACTGTGCACTAGTTAACCCGCGAGTTTCAGTTCTGCTCAGATCCGATTATGCCACGACCCAAGCAACAGACGCTCTTATGTGCGTTAACAATATAGATTGTTGAAATGCCACTTTTTATCGATTATACGAAAGCAGTTTTAAAAACTGATCTTTCAAAACTGCTTTCAAAATAAAAAAATCCGAATCGTTTTCTTAATTTATGAAAAAAAAAACATGAATTGTATTTCAAGGGGTTTCCAGCATCGTGTCAGACTGGTCACTAATCCGGAATTACTTGGAATTTGAGCAAGTAATTCTGTAATTCTGGATTTACTGAGTAATTCCAGAGTAATCCTGGTAATTCCTAGTAATCCCAGTAATCCTGGTAATTCCATGATTCTTGTTTGTGAAAACATACTTCAGAAAATAATAAAAAATATTGATCCTTGCACTGTAACTTGGATTATGCCCGCACTATTCTCTCGCACTTTTGACAACAAGAACTCGAAAAACCAGGCAACCAGTTGTTGTTTATTTACATTTCCAATCGCATTTTCCACCAAACTGAACTTTCGCACTTTAAAATTGCGATTGACAGCTAAAAAACAAGCGGCTCGCTTTGATCTATTTTCAGGAAATTTTGAATTTTCCAAGCCAGTTTGATAAGTCGCAATAGTGCGATCGATAGCAATTATTTAGTGCGAAGTCCAAGTTAGTGGGAATTGCGCAATAACTGTTAAAAAGATAATTTCGATAAACCTTTTATGATTCTATTTATTGCCTATTAATTTTCATGTTAGAATCCAAAGTTATAGCTAGTACGGAATCATTCGGATTTTGAGTAAGTAATTCAGTAATTCCAGAATTACTCCGCAATTCTGCAGTAATTCCTGCAATTCTGGAATTACCCAGTAATTCCGTAGTAATTCGAGTAATTCCATAGTTACTCAGTAATTCGTGTATTTCCTATTAATTCAAGTAACTACTAGTAATTGTTTAAATCGGCAGAATGCATTTTGCTTTTTATGGTTGTAAGAAGTACAGAGCGGATTCGGAATGTCCGCAAATTTGGATGCTCTCTAATTCAAATGTATTCGGATGAAAAACACTCAATCGTCAAAATCAGTTGTCAAACTGATGTTGATGTTTGCCACATTATTCGATGATTTCCAAGTAGGGCGTCCAATTTTCCCGGGTTTTGAGTTTACCGGAAAACGGAAAAAATATATTTTTTATCCCGGGAAATTTTTGAAAACGTCATAAAATCTATGTTTTCTTTATATTCGTTATGTTTTTAAGATCATACTATTAGCTCAATACTATTAAAATCAATCTAAACAAGGATAGCACTTTTAGATAGTTTTAAAGATTTTTTTTGTTCTTTGTCTAATTTTCCCCCCCCCGTCTCGTGGCGCAGGGGTAGCGGCTTCGGCTGCCGATCCCGATGATGCTATGAGACGCGGGTTCGATTCCCGCCTTATCCACTGAGCTTCTATCGGATGGTGAAGTAAAACGTCGGTCCCGGTTTCTCCTGTCTCGTCAGAGGCGCTGGAGCAGAAATCCCACGTTAGAGGAAGGCCATGCCCCGGGGGGCGTAGTGCCAATAGTTTCGTTTTTTTTTTTCTAATTTTCCCAGTTTTTGAGTTTCCCGGAAAACGGGAAAAATATTTATTATTTTTAGTTTTTGAAAAAGTCATAAAATCTATGTTTTCTTAATGTTTGTTATGTTTTTCAAGCTTTAAATTTATAGAATTAGCTCAATACTATTAAAATCAATCTAAACAAGGATAGCAGTTAGCTTAAATAAATTTTTGCTGTTCGCTGTTGTGCTTTGAATTTTATATGCACCACATATCTAATTCAAATTAAATAAGTATCTTATAAATATTTATTTTTTATTTATTTCTATATGACATGACTAAAACAGCTTAAAAATTGGTTTAAGATGTCTAAAAAACAAAAATGACATCAAATAAAATGGTACCAATTTTGTGTAAAATTTTAGAAAAGTTTAAACTTATAAATTGTAATACTAATGTAATTTCCAGGCCAAATTAAGATTTTTGTTTAATTCCGGGAATTCCCCGTACAACTTATAAAAATCCCGGGAATTTGTGCCGGGAATTCCCGGGATGGACGTACTATTGCTAAGCACGTGGTTTTGTGCATTTGACAGCTGTCATTCGATCCAATTCTCAATATGCTGGAAGCTAGGCAGTAATTCCAAGTTTTTTTTTATAAATTTGAGCAATTCTGCGTGGTTTCTGGAAATCCTAGGTAATTCTGAGAAATCAAAGTAATTCATGACATATTGCCAGTAATCCTGGTAATTCCATTTAGACTGGTCAGTAATCCTTGATGCTGGAAACCCCTTGTTGTATTTCTGTTAAAAAATACTAAGAACACATCAAATCCAAAAGTTGTTGAGTTAATTTTCGTCTAAATTTTTTTAATTATTTTGTCAATTTTGTATGTTTTTTTCAATTTTGTAAATTTTGTAAATTTTGTCAATTTTGTCAATTTTGTCAATTTTGTCAATTTTGTCAATTTTGTCAATTTTGTCAATTTTGTCAATTTTGTCAATTTTGTCAATTTTGTCAATTTTGTCAATTTTGTCAATTTTGTCAATTTTGTCAATTTTGTCAATTTTGTCAATTTTGACAATTTTGTCAATTTTGTCAATTTTGTCAATTTTGTCAATTTTGTCAATTTTGTCAATTTTGTCAATTTTGTCAATTTTGTCAATTTTGTCAATTTTGTCAATTTTGTCAATTTTGTCAATTTTGTCAATTTTGTCAATTTTGTCAATTTTGTCAATTTTGTCAATTTTGTCAATTTTGTCAATTTTGTCAATTTTGTCATTTTTTTCAATTTTGTCAATTTTTTCAATTTTGTCAATTTTGTCAATTTTGTCATTTTTGTCAATTTTGTCAATTTTGTCAATTTTGTCAATTTTGTCATTTTTTTTCAATTTTGTAAATTTTGTCAATTTTTCCTTTTTTTTAATTTTGTCAATTTTTCATTTTTTTAATTTTGTCAATTTTTCATTTTTTTTAATTTTGACAAAAAAAAAACAAAAAATTTTAATAAGATTTTCTTAAAAATTCTCGATTCAATTATCACAATCTAGAAGCATAAAAAAGCGAACAATTTTCGATAGTTTTGAGAAAGCTCTGCTCTACCACCGAAGCTTACCCAAATTCGCCTGTTTACTACCGGGAATACGATAAATCTAATTAAGCCTCTACTCATTAACAACGTCTCCGACCTCCAATCCTCCTCCAGCCATCATCATCACCATCCGTCAATGCACACACAAACAAGGTCGTATACGATATTCTTCGAAGATTCGTGTGGCTCGTAGAAATGGGATGGGGGCGATAGCATAGAAGTGGGGGCCAAGACAAATATTTATCGTCGTGATTTGCCATAACTGGCATCATACAGCACTCGGTGAAAGCACCATCAACAGCCTCCTCAAAACAGGGTGGGAGATGGGAGGCCGCAACATAACAGGATGAACCCTTTAGAGGACAATGTTTGTTAGCTTTCATTTGAAATTGATTCAGCTTTGACTGATATTTTTGATCTATTGTTGGAAAATTTTAAATTTTAGTTAATAAATATACACACTATGAGTTTCATAGATTTCTTGTAAAAAATTGAGACATAATTTAAAGAATCAGGTTGGTCCCTGAAGGGTCAAGTCTACGCTGCTGCTTGAAACACCGTTTCGAGAGGCATCCATGGCGATAAATTCCACGTTCTATTAACTCGCTCTACATGTACACTGCAGGACGATATCCCTTTGAGGAGCTTGTTGCTGCACCTCATCCCATCTTTGAACTGCCCACAATTAGATCCAAGAGGATCACCACATCACATTGAGGGGAGGAAGAATCGATAATTGCGGGAAAATGGACGACTATTGGCGGAGGAGGCCGCGAAACCCCTTCGCGTGATGGGAGCTCCGAGGATGTAACACGTGAACCACGGACCACCGCCGCCGTGGGCAATTTGTATTAATAAGCAGGATGAAGCAATTTCAACAGCCGCATGCCATTATTAGCACACTGCCGCCGCGTGCCTGTGTAAACGAGCACTATCCGGGGAATTACTTTGGCGCTGGGTTGCAAAATCTATGGACCTCGACACAAGCTTGAACAGGATCAGAAAGCGATAATGAGGTTTGATGGGGAAGAGTTTCCCAAGGAAGTGTGGAATGGGAACTAGAATGAGCTTTAATCATTACCGCAGAGTTTAATTCGATCATGTTTGTCTTAGCGCTCAAGTAAGTGAGAATTATTAAGATTGAGTTTATTTCTTCGACCAAAATAATTGAAAAATTGCAAACTGTTAAATCAGCAACTAATATTGTACGCTGTGTCAAAATTTATTTAGATATTTTATTACAAAAATCACTTAAATAAGGTGCTTTCAGAATCATGTTAAACTGGTAACTTATCTGGAATAACTAGCATAAGCATAAGCATAAGCATAGGTGCCCACCCGCAGTTGCTACTCCGTTATTGACCAGGACCTCCAGAAGTTACATCCACGAGCCGTGGAAGATAAGTGGGTGCTATCTTTCCTCGCTTCGCAACTTCTCAAAGGCCCCTATCATGCTGATCAATACCGGCGCCGGCCACGACCAGTGGTAGAGTCACGGGGAAGTGGATGGGAATGTTAGTCCGATACTTGAGTGATAGAGACCGCCCAATCGACTGCTTCTCCGACAAAGTATCACATGAGTTTTGAGGGGGTTAGTAGATGGGTATGAGGTCAGGATTCACGAGTGGCAGTGATGTGACCATGAGCATTTTGTTTATCGGTTGAAATTTTAAATCTTAGGCAGCCGGCTGCGGAAAGATAAATAATTGATTATTTAAAAAGTTTGTTTTAATAAATTTATTTAGATATTTTATTACAAAAATCACTTAAATAAGGTGCTTTCAGAATCATGTTAAACTGGTAACTTATCTGGAATAACTTGGAGTTTAGTACAGTAATTCAATAATACTTGATTTATTCAGTAATTCAGTTGCAATACAAATAATTACTTAATAGTATCGAAACATAAAAAAAATGATGATCTTTATAAACCTGTAAAAATTTATTACAATGGAAAGGGACCATCCATAAACCACGTAGACACTTTTTTTGGGAATCTTTTATCCACCCCCCTCGTGGACAATTGTCCATACAAAAAAAAAACTTTTTTGTATGGATCATGGAAAATCGAAATCAAGTGAATGCCGCTTCAAGATGTATTTATAAAGCACCAAACTACTTTCAAAAAATCTTTGTTGGTAGTTAGGCAGTTCTCCTAAGAAATTTCAAGAATTCCTATTCATTTTGTGTAATTTCAAGTAGTTTCTGGTAATCCCAAAGAATTTTGAGAATTTAAAAGTTATCCTTTGGATTTTTCCAGTTGCAATCCTGGTAATTTCATTCAGACTTATGATTTATTGATGCTGGAAACTCGTTGCACTGAAAGTCGCAAATCGCCTTTCTTACTAGGAATTGGATTTGCTTTTGACTAGGACTCCTAGTCCTACCTACGTCATCCGAATAATTCATCAAGTTTAATTCGTCGGAAAAATATATAAAATAAATGCGCTTCATCAATTTCGTCAGTGTCTGAGGTATTTACGTGTAAATATTGTTCAACATTTCTATTTTTTTTTTCCACCACCTGTCAGAAATTTCAATTCAGAACATAATAAAAATTTGAAAAACTACATAATTGTAATCGAAACATAGTTTGCAGACTAGTCCTTGAACTTTCTTGGATATTATTTCGGCTAAACTAATGTTTTAGCTTTTAATTCATAACTTAGCCTGATTTATCTTTTAATCTATAAAATTGCTTAAACATTTTTTATCTTCTAAAAAGATAATTAAAGGATAATTTTATCAAAAAACATTCTAATTTCGAAGCTTAAGCTTTAGCTTTTTGAGCAAAAAAAAAAAACAATCAAATAATATTTAAGAACTCAAATTTAAAATTTTGTTACATAGTGCACGGCGTGTTTTCTGGGCAACCTTAAGGAGAAAAAATAGTCATCGCTACTTTCAAAAGTATCTAATAGGAAATTTTCTCAGCTTTCCAATGCTTCTAAGAACGAAATGTTTCATCGGGAAATTTCTGAGATATCTATATTTTAAGTTTTTGTTTTAAAATCCTTAATAATTTACTGGAAACTTTTAAATAACAGTCCAGGAAACTTGTCAAATGATGTGTTTCATGTGTCATTTACTCATCAAAAAGTGTAAAATAATACATGAAACAACTTTGTAGACATTTGTAGACTTTTTGAAATTAAAATCACAAAACCGCATTAAAATATTACAAGAACAAATAGATAATTACGTAATTGTTGTGTACAAATAACACCGGTCTGCTCTGATTCTGCTTGGAATTAGCTGATACAAACAATTTTTTTACAATTTTGAGATTGATAGGGTATTACAAGATTTTTATAAATAAATAACATATTTCCTTAATCAAACATTAACCAGTTGCAGGAATATAAAACATGTTTAATACTCGAAATTGAACTGCAAACTACTGTTGCAAGCTTTAAGAGAAATACTTTTCATAAGTATGAAATGATTGTTTTAGTTTTATTTTTGTATTAAATGATCACGGAATAAGCAATATTTTGGAAGTTAATAAGACTCTCATCTTCAATCTCATCTTTTTTAAAAAATGTTTTATTTCTTGATTCTAGTTCAAATAGTTTGGAAAGACTTTGTTTTGTTTATTTTTTGTTAAAATAAAAAAAATAAATAATATTGTTCAATAAAAAAAAGTTTGCGACGGTGTTTTCAGCTTTCTGAATTGGAAGAGTTTTATTGCTAATTTTAAGTGCATTTTCAACAGGACATTTTATAAAATTTTATATTTATTTTATACTCATGAAAATATGACTTTTGAAGCTTGAAACAGTAATGTGTAGTACATTTTAGATTTTAAATCATTTTCATTTATGTTCCTGGTTAATGTTTGCTTAAGAAAATATCAAATTTATTCATTAAAATTCAATAATACCATTAACAATCACAAACCTGCCAAAGTTTTGGTTGAACAAGCTAAATCAGAGCAGACACGTGGTATTTGTACACAAAAAATATATGTAATAATCTAATAAAATTATAATTGTTTTATGATTTTAATTTCTGAATAAATTCCATATGTTCAAAAATTTGGTTAAAACTTCATTTTCAAATGTTTAGCGGTTTGCAACCTCCTACAAAGTTGTTTCTTGTCTTATGTTGCACATTTTGATGAGTAAATGACATATAAAACACATCATTTGATAAGTTTTCTGAACTGTTAATATAAAGTTTCCAATAAATAATAAAGAAATTTAAAACCAAAAAACTTAAAATAGAGATATCTCAGAAATTTCCCGATGAAACATTTCGCTCTTAGAAGCATTGGAAAGCTGAGAAAATTTCCTGTAAGACACATTTGAAAGTAGCGATGACTATTTTTTCCTGAAAAGTTTGTTCTAGAAAACACGCCGTGAGTGAAAACAAGCTCACACAATAAAATTTACAATAAACCATCAAAATATCCCAAATTGAAACATTTTGATTTTTTGAGATTAAAATGAGTTTTTTAATCAAATTTATCGAATTAAATAACCTATTTTTTTAAACATCATATCCATTATCATTTTGGTGTCATCAACATTCCTTATAAAACCCACTGCAGACTATTTTCCTTATAGTGTTCAAATTAGCTCAGACTCCCCTATTGACTCTGAGAAAAAAGATAATAAAATTTAGATGAAAATCTATTCAAAAGTTATAAATTACCGTCTATTTTTAAATGGAGGAATCTTATCAAAATATCTTAAAAAATTAAAAAAAAAATCACGTGGGACAATTATTCGACTGCCGATATTATCGAAAGGACAATCAATCTAATTCTAAAACCAAACAATTTTTTTAATTGAAACTAAGGCCGATGCAAATATTTTTCAAAGTTTTTGTCCCTCGGCTCTGGCCGGGGACGAGGAGGGGGGGGGGATAACAAGCCATACTTTCAACATTTGCATGGAAAAAGTGTTTTAAATGCATTTTACACTAGTTCAGTTGTTTTGCAATCATTAGTTTTCAAAAAATGTAAGATTTGACGAAAACAAAAATTTTAGCAAAAAAATAAACATTTAGCGGTAATAAACATCCAAAATTTTCAAAAATTCATAAGATTTTTTAAATCAACCCAAACATGCTGAAAATGATTCTAAACGCAGGAGATTGCATTTTAAATCAGTTTCAGCTGATTGCATTTAAAGTTCCATTGTAATTTTGAAGTTTTTTGAAAGAATATTTTTTTGCCCGTTGATTTTTCGGGCAACTTTGAAGGGGGGAGACAAAAACTTGAAGTAAAACTTGTATCAGCCTGATTGTGTTAGAAATTTAATCAATATCAGCTAATAATTAAAAAAAAAAAAATCTGGCAAAATCTGCAATAGATAAAGGTCAATCTTCAATCTGCTGGACACTTGAAAAATTTCGCATTTCTAGACTTATCTGGCAACCTTGTAATCCTGTTTAATATACTCAAAATGATAGATTTTTGTCATATTATTTGTTTAACAATTTCTAAATCAACTTGTCACACATGTCTTTAAAGAAAAAAATTGCTTTTTTGGTTTAGAGAAAAGGGTGAAGAGATAAACATCAGATGATAACATATAAAGAAAGGTTTTGGTAACTTGATCTTCATTTCAACATGATGACGATATGGCGTCTGCAAAAACAAAACCAAGAAATGTAAGTAAGTGTACACTATATTGTAACAATGTGAGGAAAATGTTAGAAAAAGTGCCAAATTTGAGATAAATCGTTTGGACGACGAATTGTTTTCCAAATATGTTCAAAAACCATCTTTAAAAAATGTCTCTAGATATATTGCAGTCTTCTATAAATTGATTTACAGTTCTTCAGTTAATCCAAATTAATTTAATGTAAATCATGTCAAGCATTGTTATTTTTGCTCATTTTCTGTGATTATACATTAAAAAAAAAACTGGATAAAAATTGTTTAGGTTGTGTACCCCCAAGATTGGCAGTATATCAACTACTCCGGCGATTGAGTCACAGTCGCAGTGTCTATGTGTCATCGTGCCAGGCCATCAATCCTGTTATCGGTCCCCTTCCAGTTAAACTTTTAACCGTTGCGTTGACCAAAAGTCCTCGTCACCCTCAACATTTTCCCACACTAAATTCACTGAAATACACAAACACACCCACACTCCTACAGCGCACATCATCCAAAAATATATCTCTCCGGGCCCCCCAAAAAACACCGCACCCCCGCAAAATCCCTTGCATTATAAATTACCTTAAAATCCTATTGTTCGCCTCGTGGTGGGTCGCCTGCTCCTTGATGTTTAATTTATGTCCATCTGGCTGGCGCAGGACGATCATCGCGTGCAGCCCGCTCGGCGGTGTCCGATGATTAATATAATATTTACATGTTAAATTGCGTGGATAAACGCCCGGGTAGTTGGGCGATCGTATCCGGCAGATCCTGTGGACGGAAGAAGAGCGCAGAGCAGAACAGAGATTTGTTAGACCTGGGGGCCAAAAACCGAAACCGAAACGACTCGGGCCATGACGATGATGATGATGAGTACGAGATGGGAATCGATTTTTCATTAGAATGGACTGGCAACACTTCCCCACTGGTATTGGGAGGGGGCAGCTTAGTTTTGAAGAGAACTGATAGATGTTTTTAGATTCGCAGGGGACAGTGGGTTCTAAAATTAATTTAAAAAAAAACTAAAAACTACAAATTTTAATGTTTGGAGATCAGCATCACAAAAATCAAATCAAAAATGTAATCAATTGCATCACTGTGCAACGATAGGCATGAATCCCAGAGTGGAACCAGGCTACAGGACAGTTTTGATGGCAAACGAATTTGGTTAATTTATTAGGGACACACACAATCTGAACGACGACCACGACGACCTGATGCGAGCCGGATTTTTGGACATTGCTTGGTGCGTGGTATGAAAAGCTGGCTGGCCACATCGGTGATTGAGCATTTTCTGTTCATTCCATCTGGGTGTGGTGTAGGCAGAGCTGTTGTAACCCTTGGCATCTTTGAATAATAGATAGTTCAATGTTCAAATTGGAGAAAATCTGAATTTAAAAAGATAAAAATGGTATTCTTAAAAAAAATTAGGGTTTAAAAACGAAAATAAACATTAAATGAAATCAATTAGAATGTAATTATCCGAAGAAGTAATCAATGTAATAATTAAGAAGCAGGAAAATTTTTGATTAAATGATTTCCTAAATTATCTTATCAAACATAAAAAGAACAATTCTAAAATAAAAAGAGTGTTTTCGAGTTTTTGCAATGTTTCGATTCTGAACAATTCTTTGATTTATTTAAAAAGACACCTTGTTTTTTTTCAATTTTTGTAGAAAAGACTGCAAAAAAAAAATCATAAATTGCTCAGAATTAGTGGTTTTCTTTTTCGTTCCATTTTTCCCTTGGCAAAATTGAAAGAACTTTATTCTCCCCTTTTCATTTCGAACTTATCGGTATTATTGCACAAATAACAAAATTAATTAAAAGATTGGAATTTTCATAACAAAAGTAACTAAATCATACAAAAACAAATAAACTTCATAACTCTGAGAGACTTCATTATTCACGGAAATTATATTTTAAAAGAAGAGTTTTTCTATACTGGTAATGTTGAAATAAATTCTGTTGAAAATATTTTTCATAACAAAAAAGAGAACGGATCCTGATTAAAAACATTCAAATAAACAGAGTTTTATTTTACGACAACATTATTTTTGTAACTTCTCATGATTAACACTAAACTCAATATTCGATAAAGCAAAAAAAAAACATACTAAAAGTATTTAAAAAGATTTTTCAAGAGTTGCTCATGTTAAAGCGATCATATGAACAGAAAACTCAGAGAAATCATTACAAATAACATTTGTTTAATAAATTAAATATCTTCACTTGATTAATCGAAATTCAAAAATTCTAAAAAAAAATCAAAAACTGCTCATGAACAAAACAAATAGAAATAAAACTCACAGAAAATCTTTTGCATGCTTCTTCCAAGAATCAACAATGGCAAAATGAATCGAAAATTCAAAAATAGCAAGCTAAATTTTTTTCGTTGAAAATATCTTTTTCTAGCTTTTTTTTGTGAGTTTCAGTGAGTAATGTAACAATTTTAGTTTAAAATTTCGCTGCAACTTCGAAAAATGTTTGCAACGGCCTTATTCAAACATGACGGTTGCTTGGTTTTTTTTGTAAAGTGATAGTTAAATTAAAAGCAACAAATATTTTTTTTAATAAAACAAATATTTAAATATGATCAGTTTCTTGATTTTTTTTAGTTTTTGCATTCGACCATAAGTAGATTATTTAGGCTAAAACTATTTTTTAAAGTATTTGTCCTTCGGCTATGGTCGAGTCGAGGCGGGGGGAGTCAAATAAATAAAAAAAATGATTATAAAAATGTTACTGCAAAAAATATCACAAATGCTTTATTTTTTTCTGTTTGAGTATTAAGACACGGAATCCTGATTACGAGGACTATTGTATCGTGTTACCCATTTTTACTGTTATTAAGCATTTCCAGATCTATAACACAGTCCCTATTGAGAGGGAAAGTGCTGTTCCATCCAGATGCTGTAAACTCCTTTCCTTGTGCCTTGTGCGCTATGCATCGCTAGAACCGCGGTGACAATTTTTTCGTGTCATTTTTCAAGCTCTTCCCAGCAGCTATTATTTGCCGCGCGAGGTCTTGTAAAGACAATTGTCTTTTTGCGGTGCTACTTTTGCGGTGTTCCCTTTGCTCTGATCTGGACAAAGCGACTGGACTGCAGTGCAATACCGATCGGCTGGGCATTATTTACATGCGAAGACACGAGGAAAGTATTTTGGGAATGAGGCGCAAAGGAATATCCCAAGATCGATCACATGCTTGAAGAGCACGTGAAGCAACCGTTTTATACTCATACGGTTGCTGCTACCTCTGAACTTAAACCTAAGGCTGCCACCCTGAGAAGAACCCATGACTTTCCGCTTATGAGGCGAAACCCGTAACCATTCGGCCACAGGAGGTTGGCATAGATGCTTTATAGATCATTGAATTAACGTAATACTACTCTCACAAATTAAAAAATGAAATCATTGTAATTTTCTCTTCTTTGTCTTTCGTTAAATTGAATACCAAATTTGTATAAAGCTCAAAAAGTTTTGAACTGGTTAAAAAATTATTAATAATAAAAAAATATTCTGGAAAGTTCACAATCAATTAATGTAGTTATTTCAATGAAAATTGTTTTTTTTGTCAATTCGAATTTTTATGCCTCCTCATTTTCTACGATTATTTTGAAGAGAGGAGGGGGTTAAAAACTTAAAACAAAACTTATAATGGCCTTAATTATTTTTTTTTCGTTGATCTTATTAATTATTAAATCTTTGAATAACACAATTCCATAAATACTATTTGAAAACACAACATTCTCTAAAAATTCATTTTTCAACCAATTTTTGATTTTTAAATAGCATTAGCAAATTTATGGGTTGGGAGTTTTACTTGTTTTATGATTAATGAATAAAAAATATGTAATTTTTTAGGGGTCAATTTTGGCTTTGTTTTTTACTGATATTTCCTATATTTTAAGTAAAAAGTATGCCCCAGACTATGTCTCTACGCATTTATTTACAATTTAAATGATAATGGTGCCATTTTATAGCAGAAAATGTGAAAAACAAGCAAAAAATTGGAAAAGTGACAGTAAAACATGCCAAAATTAGATAGGCAAAATGTAATGATAGGAAATGGTAGATAGAAGATAAATGCAAATTAAAAAAACTTAAAATGAAACAAGAAAAACATAAGAAAAGAGAAGTAAAGGTTTTCATAGAACAAAAAATGCTCAAAATGACATACTGAACACGAGAAAAATAAAAATATTCGAAAAATAAATTTGGGCTGTAGAGGGTTGAATTATGATTTTTATTTTATCTTTTCGGCAGTTGTGTTATTTGCATTGAATTCAATATTTATATATATTTTTGTGAGTTTAAATATTCTTTTTAGAATGTGCATATTTTTTGAAAAAAAATGTTAAGGTAAACAGTTTTTTAAGTTTGCTTTTATTTCATTTTTACAATTTAATTTTCAATTTATCAAACCTAAGAACTTTCATAAAACATTCAAACAGATCGAGTTTTTTTTTATAGGTTTTCAAAAATAGCAGTGATTTCAAGCAAAACAATTGAAAAGGGCCAATGTAGAAGTGAAAATAAAGAGTTTATAATTTTTGGTAAATATAGAATTATTTCTGGAATATGCTTAAAAAGCTGCTATAAATGATTTTTTTTCTAAAAATTTTTGAAATACATACTCAGTATTTCTTTTTGCTGATAACCATGACAGCAAAAAAAACTCACTTATTTTACTGACTGTATTTTCGGTAAATTGTATATTAGAAAAAAAAACTAAAATCTCAATAAAATAAGGATAGCTGAATCGTAAATTTTAAAATAACACAAAATTCGATTGGTAATTTTTTTTGAAATTCAATTTTTTTGTCAAGGGTTTATAATTTGTATCTTCAAGCACTGATAACTTTTTCAGTAACTATCCTGTACACAATTATCCTATACTATCATGTTTGCGTTTATACTAAGCAGATTTTTGAATATCGTGAAATTTTTAGAATTTAATTTTCATGACGCTCCAAGGGTTACCACATCCCCCGACGCGATAGCCGTGACAAATCTAGTTCGACACGTTGCCTGGTTGTAGCTGTAGGTTGGTGTGTCGATCTGGTCTGGGTCGTCGGTGTCGTTCAAACTATCCCGACCCTGATGGATTACCATCGTGGACCTCTCCTCCGAATAGCTGTGGACCATGGCACTTGGCTGGCCGTTTTCTGCAACAATATTAGCGTGTGTCAACCGCTGCTCGGTCCTGACCCGGTCACTCCCAAAACACACACCCCGGTTGACCACTGCTGATTTGGCATTTAAAACGATAAATTGCTCTCGTCTAATGCAGGCCTTTCGGTGGGTGGGTTCGAGATGCAATGAACTGAACTGCCTCGAACTGGTCGAGATGGGGGTGGGGTCAACTAAATCGAGTAATTATTTATGCAACGGTGGACAGCTGAACGAAAGGATGTCCCACTGGGGATCAACGCCGGATTTGGGTTATCTCGACAGCTTAACAAAAAAAACTTTTTTCTCTCTTCAATTCTAAGCCAGGGAGGCCCCTCCCCAAACCTCAAAACGCCGGAAACGAAACTTACCGTTTGTCGCAGTCATAAAAATTTCTGTTGCAGTACGTCCCCGCAACAAGGTCACCGTTCCATATCCGGTTGTCGTTCCTGCAAAAAAAAGGAAAAAAAAGAGTCAAAAAGAGTGAAGAAAAAAAAATAAAAAACCAAAAGCTCCCCACAATATGGCTGCGCCACAGGTGATTGATATGGAGGTAGTTTATTTTCCAGGGCAAAATTTCATTACAACCAGCAGCAGCGTGTGGTGTGTAAAAGCGCTCACCGCAGCGGCACAGAGTTGATTGGATTCTGGGACAGCAAAAAAAAGCTTGTTTTCCCACAAAGGAAACGAAATCCAGGTTGGCTTTCAGATAACGCCGGCTGGGTTGGTTTGTGTGACAACGATAAATAGCGGGGAGCTTTCGGGCAAGCTCATTAAAATTATGAGTAATTACGTTTGCTTCGTCATTGTCGTGTGATTGCGGGAAGGGAATGCACCCCAAGCTTTGAGGGCATGTAATAAGCATCTGTAGCTTCACTAATGATTGAGGGTGAATCTCATAAAAGGATTTCTGTGGAAATGAACTTATTTCGTGCAACATTTTAATGAAATTCACGCGAATATACCAGGTAATTTCTGCGAACTCATTACAGTGTTCAAACATAGAAATATTGACGTATCAGTTATAATGATTCTAGGAATTTATGTCCCCACAACTATTATGTTGTTGATAATGATGTTAATATTAAATTTACAGTTTTTTGGTGTTGTTTCAATTCCCCGAAAAGCAATTGTTTACAGAACAATAAACTAAATTTAACATCGACAAACACTGAAAGGCTGGTTGGAACGTACACCCACAGTTTTCAAAGCAGGGCAGTAAACTGCAGGGGGAAATTTGCCAATTCAAGCGGGGTACTAGAAATATTCCAATTCCAATCTGCTGCTCCAATGGATCGTTTACTCAGCAATAGTTCATAGATTCCTGGCTACGGATATTTTTGCAACATGAAGATGGACTAACAGTGGCAAACTTACCTTGTTGTGATTTGGAATTGCAATAACATAAATTCATGTGCATCACTGGTGGACACATTGTTTTCAAAGTTTTCTACAGTTTCCACGGCCGATGCGTTGGAAAATATTCGTCCTCGATATTTTGAACAAGTCAATAAGAATGTTTTCAGTTCTATTCAGATGGATCTGTACTTGTTTAGAGATTACCATATCGATGCCACTTTGCTCTTTTATACCATGCTTGCTAGTTTAGTTAGCATAAGAGAGCATCAATATGTTTTTTTTTTTGGTCTATAAATAAATCAAAATTTGTCTTTTATTTTCTTATCTCAGCAACTAAGGGTCGTATCAACAAAGTTCAAAAATCAAAATATAGAGAATTTTCTCAGCTTTTCAAACATATTTTTTTCAAGAATGGGCAAACATGCGCACTAATTTAAAAAAAATGAAAAACTGCGACTATTTTCAAAAAAGTTACCTAAAAATGGCTTTAACTTGAAAACGGTGCACTTTATCAAAATTTCACTGAAGAAGTTTTTGATTGCAAATTTAATTTTACATCGAAAAATAAATTTGAAAAATTTTGGAGGCCAAAATTTCGATTTTTTGAAAAAATCAGTATTGATTCAAAAATTTATAACTAGCTCAAAGATTTTTTGCACAACCTGAAAATTTCTGAAAAGTTGGCATTTGATGTCCTCTAAAGCACATCAAAAATAAAAATAGTGTTTTTTTGCAAATCAAGTTTTAGTGACAAAAATTCAAATTAAAAATCACCAAATTTTTTTACCGTGTATCATTTTTTTCCAGTGTTACAACTTTGCCGAAGACGCCAAATCGATCAAAAAATTCCCTCAAAAGATACAGATTTTTGAATTTTAATACATCATTTTTGTATGCACAGCTGCCAAATTTGTATGAAAAATTATATGGACAAACTAATGATGCAAAATGGCTTCTTTGGGCATACCGAAGGCACCAAAAAAATTTCAGTCGGATTAAAAATACAAAAAAAAATCAAATGACCAAAATCTCAGAGAATTGTTTTATTGATAAAAATGTTTTTGGATGAAATCCATTTTATGTTATTTCGATCATGTTTTGTTATAGGTTTGATTTTTGTGTTATTGGTTTGTTATTGCAAGAAAATAATAACAATTTCAGTTATTTTCATTATGATTTCTCTGTTATTATCTGAGTTATTATAACAGCTTATCTGGGTATTTAAATAACATGTTGAGATCTTGGTTTAATGGTGCACATCAACTAGAGATTTTGCACCCAGATTTTAGTTACAGATATTTTAGTATTTTCGAAACTACGGTTACAATCAATATAATTTTTTTATTCATCCCCTTAAGTACTGTCTACTAAGCGATTTAAAACAAAATTTGCTTATTTTAAAATCAGATTGTTGCAGGATTGGGTCCGTAAGTTTGTCAATTTTGGAATAAGAAGACAATAACTTCCTTGGTTGATGTGCACCCTTAACAGGTTTTGATCTTCTCGTGTTATTATGAGTTGTTAAATCGTTATTACTTGTTATTTTTGAGTTATTTTCACCTGCTCGGGTTAGAGAGCTTCGATTTTTTTTCTTTTCATCGATCAATAAATCAAAATATGTCTTTTGTTTTCTTAAAAGTGTAATTTTTTGCAATCGTTTTCCTCGAAGATCATTTCTTTTTTTTTGTCAAGCCATAATATCACTGGGACCAATTACAACGACTAACAAAATTTCTGCGCATGTTCAACTTGAGGAGAAGCATGAAGTTTAGGGGTCCCCAGAACCACGTGTACTTTGATTTTTTTATTTGTTTTATGGGACAAAAATCTAAAACTTTAGAGCCATAGAGAATTATGGACAAACATGTTTCATGATGTCATGATTTTTTGCAAAAATAGTACTTGTAATGTGAAAAATTTCATTTTTTTTTTCAAAAAGAATTGTTTTTTTTTAAGTTCCTCAATCGGCGGCTAATATTTTGTCCTTATTTTCAAATTTGCGATTACCCTAAAACATATCAAAAAATTCAAAAATCAAAACAGACGGATTTCAGCAAATTTATTTATTGTAAAAAAGAGTTAAATTTAAAATCGACAATCGAATGCAATTTGTGGCGGCCTTCCCTATGACCAAAGAAGCCATTTTGTGTCATTGGTTCAACCATAAAATGTTGCATACAATTTTGACAGTTTTAAATTGCTTAGCACACTAGTCCAGCTGATTTGCAATCATTATTTGTCAAAATATCAAAGGTTTGACCATTTTTTTCTCGCAATAAAAAAATGGGTGCTGTACATATTTCACAACAGTTCAATAAGCTTTTAAACGAGCTCAAACATGCTAAATATGACAATCAACGCAGGACGCAGGTGTTTTCAGCTGATGATTTCTATTCCCATTGAAATTTTGAAGTGCTTTTTAAAAAATTCCTCATTTCGATTTTTCGGGCTTCGGCTCCGGTAAAAAAATATAAAAATTGAAATAAATCCTTGACCTGGTGCACAGTTTATACTAACAGACTATCGTGTTGTAACCAATAAAACAATATTAAATTTCATTACAACATTACAAATAACAAGCCATAGTCTCAAAATTAGAATGCAAAAGTGTTTCAAAATTCATTTTCCATTATTTCGGTTATCTTTCAATCATTTAAAAAAAATGTTAGATTTGACAAAAACAAAAAATTTAGACAAAAACAAAAAAAAACTTTTTGCAACATCGAAAATTTTCATAAATTTAAATGATTTTTAAATCAACTCAAACAAGTTTCCATTTAAATTTTGAAGTTACTCCAAAAATATTTATTTTAATATTAATTTGAGATTTCTCCATTAATTAAGTTTATTTAATTTTAAATGTTAAATACATAAAATCAAAAACAATTAGTTTGTAACATCAACTTTTACTAGCCAGTTTCAACCTCAATTTGGGCCGTTGATCTGCTCCATCCAGTCCTCAATTCCGTAACTCTAAGCGAAGCTTACATTCCCCTCCGTCCCATTCCTGAACCCGGTTACAAGGTCCAGGTCGTAAAAGCTAAATTTCATTGTTTATTACTGGATGGAATTTTCAATTTCCATTCGCAGCTTGTTTTTCAACCTCAAATTCCACCAACAGGCAGTCTGGTATGACTGAGGGGGCGAGCTTTGTTCCGTAATTGAACACCGTGCGGCGCTTTTATTGTTTGCTTTTGAAAGCTTTTTATGGGGTTCAGGATCAGTGGGTTTTTCGCAATTAGACCAACAACCAATCAACGAACTGAACAAAAGTGATTTTTGGTTGTAATTTCGGAGGGAAGTTGTTTAACAGAAGAACTAACTCTCTTACCTCAGTTTTGCGTCGGTGTGGCGAAGAAATTTGTAAATCAATCGAAACTGAAGTCCACCGGGGCTCTCGTTCGGAGCACCCCCCGGTCCCGCTCCGGAACTGGCGCCGGTCCCACTCTGGACCAGTTTGTCCAACCGGAGCGTCACGTTGACGGATTTGGTTTCACTGTAGTAGATCGTATAGCCGGAAGCGGTTCCACACCACCGTCCGTTCAAATCCGGCAGTCCCTGCTCCCGGATCGTCATGAAGCCCTCGAGGCAGGCCTCGTGCTGGGGCTGGGGCATGTCCCGGTGGTGCTGCGGTTGCTGCTGATGATGGCCCCCACCACCCGGGAAGGCCCCTCCTCCTCCTCCGGTTCCTGGGACGAACTTGCCAATGCTGAATTTGGCGAAATTGAGCTGAAACGAAACACACAAAACAACACACAGAAAACCATTTAAAAATAAAGCCACTAAAATCGCGCTCTGTTTGATGATTGGGAAAATTACGCCCCTCCCCCCTCCTCACTGCTCCACGAATTTCACTAAAATACCATCGAAATCGGATTAAATGTCGGTTTTCAGCGACGTGGCGCGAAATAATGGTGCGCTTTGATTTCTCGCATAATTATTTTCGATGTTATTAATTTTAATGAATTGAGCATATTTTCTACCTCCCCCACCCTCGAACACTTTCAAGTCTTCGAAATTAAATAATTGCCTCCCCACACCACCACCCACAGCAAATCGCGTGAAAAAATCTCAGAGCGACGTTTGACAAAAGCGTGCCTAAGAGAAATCATTTCAAAGCTAATTTGGCACGGATATTTATTATTGAATGCAGTCAGTCGTACGCGAGCTTTTTAATGGGAGTTTGAACGATTTTTTTTTGTTTGCCCTCACTCACCTAAATTGGACTCGTTGACGAGCATTTCGTTGGAAATTTAAATGTCGATGGTTTGTTTTTGATTTCGGTGAAAAGGGGTTTGCGTGTGCGATATGTGTCATCAAAGTGAATTTGGCATCCCATTTGGGAAGTGTTTTATGAAACGCCAATATTCGGGTGCATTTAGTGAGCAATTTGTGCTCAAGGGCTGTTCTGATTAATTTAGGCAATCGGGTTCCGATGAAGCGACTGCTAATGATTCAGCTGAATTAAATAAGTGACACTTTGAAGTTTACTGCTTCCAAATTCACTAATTGATGCAAATTTGAATAAATTTCATCTTGGAATCGAAATAAATTAATTGATTCAAGGGCCTTTCGGTATTTTTCAGTGAAATTATACTCTCAAATATTAGAAGAAGGAAATTAATTTGATAGGTGGATAGATGACTACACAGCAAAAATAGTAGTGAAATGCTTGCATGTAAAACATCGAAATGTATTTTTTTATAGTAAAATTACACATTTATTCGACACCCTGCTTTATAAAAACGACAAACACCTATTACTCCCGAAACGTGTAATATTGTTAAAAATTTGATGCAATATTGCTCTCAATGTTGTGTACAACATTCGCTGTCTATTTTCGTGTAATAAATACCCTCCCTGTTAGACTGAAGTCCGGCGGTCGTGCGATTCGAAGCGTTATCTACTCGAAATCGATCTTGTCCTGCCATTGTCGAGCGTTTGTCGTGCGTTTTGATCGAATGTCAGAGAGGCGACATCTAGTGCGTGCAAAATTCTCAGCAGGCGTAGAAAAAAATAATGACAGATACGTTTTTATGGGGAATTCCAAGTCCAGTGAAAAAATGGTGAATTGTACGTTGTGAAAAAAGCTACAAAGTCCACAATCAGGAGCATGGCGGGACTTACCAGCCATATAAATGAAAGAGGTACATTCAGATTATGCCTTTCATGCCACTTCAGTAAAATGAACCTGTTTCAGATAAAAATGAAAAAAATGCTGGCTCTGCCGCATGGGATCAACAACGGCCGCTGAGAACGAACCAAAGACGAGTTGCGAGCCCGGCAAGTGAACACCAAGAAACACAAAAGCCACCCCTGCTGAAATATTTTGGGATTGGCCAAATCAAATCTTATTAGAAAAATAATAAATGTGAATAACAATTGTGTATACCTTGACAAGAATAATAAACAGAACGAGTTTGCTTATGGAATTTCTTTTAGTTGCATCAAATCAACCAAAAAATCCGAAACGTGAGCGTCCGACAGTGGCAGGACATTCTAAATAACAAAGTCGCCGGAAAACGGCCCGACAACGGCCCGTCAACGTTGATTTTCTCAAACGTCGATTTCGACGATCGTCGGACAAAGTGTTGCAAATACGCACGAAAAGGGCCCGAATTCCGTCGGACAAACCGTCGGAATTCGGGCCGTTTTGTCGAGCCGTCGGACGGATTTCGGGCCGTTGTCGGCCCCGTCCGTCAGTCAGGGATATTATCGAAATTTCGTGTAGTTAACTTTGACAGTTCTAATCGCAGACCAGATGAAGAAAATTTCTTAATGTCATTTGGAAATTTCGCTTGCAGCTGCTTGGAGGCATTTGGATTTTGTAAGTACTATTTTTTTGTAAATTTAACGTCTCCTTCCTTGATTTTTGACTGTTCAAAATTGTTTTTTGAAATCTCTTTGCAGATAACAGTTTTGCTGCGATTATTTCTTCCGCTCACCTGAAAATCAAGGTAAGATTGGTGGAACAAACGAAATTGCACCCTTTTCCGGAAACTAACCTCAAATTTGCGCGCCTAAAAGTTAGTTAAGGTTTTAATCATTTTTTTTTCAAATCCAGCAGCACGTTTAGTTTTGTAAACTATTTGATGTTTTTTTATTTTTCTTCCACAGATCAATTTTCAACAATCAACCCCGGGAGTTCCTCATCCGGTCCTCAACACGGAACGAGGGTTGGCCGCAAAAAAGGTTTGACCACGTAAAATGGGCGCGCCACATCGACGCCGAGCTGTTTTCGAGCATCCGGTCCTCAGCACGGAACGAGGGTTGGCCATGAAGAAGGTGCTCGATCCCGAGCTGGCCTGGTTGAGCTGGTTGTCGGCACGGACAAAAGATTAGCCAAGAAGAGGATGCGCGCCTCACTCGGGCCGTTCTGGAATACCCACACCTCGGCCACTCCAGGCCGTAGTTCACACCCGAGCACTCACCGGATGCTGCTCGAAGAATTTGGGACGTTGGGAACCCGTGCTGGTCGCGTCGAGAATCTGTCCATTTTTTTTACTAAAAACGACCTTATTCCGAAGAAATGGTGAAAATTTTGTGGGCAATTAATTAAATTGAACGAAAAATCTTTTTGTTTATGTTTAAAATTACATTTCTAATCGGAAGAACCAACTCGATATCTATCCCTGGGCCCAAAATGGGATTTGTGTAATATTACACGTTTTTTAGAGTACTTTCATAGATGTAATATTAAGTGTTTTTTCTCACAAAGGTGATGTGCATGCTTTTGCATGCGATTTTACCATCCGATTTTTTGCTGTGTAGTGTCTTTGAAGAAGAGTTGAAATAGATGTATAATTTTTCACAAAGGCATAGTAAAAAATAAATACAAGTAGCTCTTATTTCAAAATATCGGTAATTCTCCGCCAACTCACACAACAGTTGCCCCGACCCCTCTTCGATTTGCGTGAAACTTTGTCCTATGGGGTAACTTTTGTCCCTGATCACGAATCCGAGATCTGTTTTTTAATATTTCGCGACAGAGAGGCGGTACGACCCCTTCAATTTTTGAACATGAGGAAAGTTTTTAAAACTCTGCTATTATCCGTTACTCAACTATATTTTTTTTGAAACCTGTCATTTTAGGGTAAATTTATTTTACTTTTCGAATCTGCAATAACCCTGCACTGTTTTTAATTTTAAAATTTCGTATTCTTTCTAAATTTACAGGGTTGTTTTTTAAAGTGTCACAATGTTTTACAAATTTGCAGAGCAGGCAATTACAAAAAATTGGATATAGAGACGTAAGGGGTTTGCTTTTAATCATCACGAGTTATATCGTGATTTTACGTTTTTTTTTTTCAAAAGTTACTTTTTTTGTTTCTCATTGTTTTGTCGTTTGTGTCCGTCGCGGGTGTTAATGAACGACACAACCAACTTTTTCAAAACTTTTTTTTCGTAAAATCGCAATAACTCGTGATAATTCAAAGCAAACCCCTTATGTTTCTGTTTTTTTTTAAATTGTCTGCTCTACAACTTTGTAGAAAATTGTTACACTCAAAATAACCCTGCACAGTAAGAAAAAACACGAAATTATAAAATTAAAATTTTTTTCTATATGAAAAAATACCTTTTTGGGTTAATGTAGATTCAAAAAGTCCAATAAATTTCCCTTAAAATAAAATGTTCATCAATTATTTACAGTTATGTGGCGGAAAATGGAACAATTTTTCAAATCATTTTTTTTACGTTATTATTCAGAGTTCATAGCCATTTAAGGCTGAAAATTGTTTAAAATTTCGTCTTTTTTCAAATGATCAAAAATGGAAGGGGCCGTACCGCCCCTCTGTAACATGATATCGAAAAATAGCGCTCAGATTCGTGATCAGTAGTGTTAATGAATGTTCACGATTTCACGGATAGCCTAAAATTCGTGAAATTACACAATTTAACGCAAACCCCTATGAAATTCAAGGATTTTCAAAAATCTAAGCTCAAAAATACCACTTTTTGAATTCTTGAATTGAACTCAGATATTTAAAAGAAACTCAATTATTGAAAAAGGGTTGTTAAAAATATAATATGGGTATCAAACGAAGCTAAATTTGGCATGCGTTTTCACTTTTCCATAGTTTTTTTTTTGTTGTTGAAAACTAAAATTTCCACAAAATGGCGTATTTTTTGAAATTACTCAAATTTTCAAAACTTGCAATATGGTTATCACACGAAGTGAAAAATTATACGAGTATACATTTTATTAGAGCTTTTTATGACAACTATAAAATTTTCACAACACTTTGAAAATTTTAGTATTTTTGAAACATACGGCATTTTGTGAAAATTTTAACAATTCGATTTTTTTGTAATTTGTGATAATTTTAGTACACATTTTCCATACAAATAACTATAACAAAGTGAAAAATTAAAAATATGACAATTTGAGTACATTTGAAAAAAATGGTATTTTGGAAAATTTCAGAACTATTCAAAAAGACTCTTACAATTTGAAATTACATAACAAATTTCGCCTCGTTTGATACCCATATTGCAAATATTGAAAATTTGAGTATAACAAAAAAACAGGTTTTTTGTGAAAATATTTGGAATTTTCCAAAAAAAAAAAAATTGAAATGCTGAAAAAGCAAACAAAATTTAACTTCGTTTGATATCCATATTGCAATTTTTTAAATTTGGGTGTTTTCGAAAAATACCGTAATTGTGAATATTTTAGCTTCCAACAAAAAACTTACTGTAATAAAGTGAAAAGCATACAAAACTTGCATCGTTTATATCCATTCTCAAAATTTTGAAAATTTAAGTATTTTCAAAAAATACGGTATTTTGTGATTTTTTTGTTAAAGTGAAACGCGAGTTTTCATGCCTTGAAGTTTACTACATTTTCAAAAAATATATTGTTAGTGAAAGCATTGGAAATTAAACATGATATGATTGAATTTAATTTAAGAAAGATTAAAAAAATGAGATTATTGTTGTTATTAGTCTGGTGAAATTCCCGCGAATTTTTAAGATTTGATTTGATGGTTCCTATGAAAACTGGACATTATCAACTAGAAAAATCACTTAGCTTAGAAGCTTTTCATACAAATAAGTTCACAAAAATCTTTCCCGTTGTTTAACCAAATATTTTATAAGATGTTACAGCATTTTTCACGCTCCGTGAAATTTGTTTTGGATAAATGGTATTTTTTTAAGCGTTAAAAATCACTAAGCCTAGTGATCAGAGATCAAAATAACCCCTCAGGGAAAAGTTTCACGCAAATCGAGGGGGGGGGGTCAATTGCGTGTGAGTTGGCGGAGAATTACCCAAGTGGATTATAAAATTGTGTGAAAAAAATAATTACATATTTTAAGTTGAAAATTGCTTGTGTTAATTCAGTTATTTATAAAAAAAGTTAAACTTAGTTTGATTTAAGGATGATAGGCTAAATTGATGAATTTACAAGAGATTCATCAGCGAGAAACTCGGTTATTATTTATTTTGCAACTTTCAGGATAAGAACGTTTTTTTTTTACTTCAAATAAATAGGATCAGTCAATAATACCAGGAAAAAATCAAAACACATTGATTTAAAATATGCATTCATTCATGTACACAGAAAAAAACAGTAATATTCATCAGGAAACGATAAAACATTATGAGTCAAAAAAAGTGTAACAATACATCAGGAACTGGTGAATTTTCATCAGTTTCTGATAAATTTTCTTTAGATTTACATTTTTAAACGCTTTTTATATAAAATTACTCAAATGAGTGGTGATGTGTCATTTGGCAATTCTTGACGGAAAGCTAAAATTACTCAAAAAAGAGGTAATATTTAATCAACCAAATTTTCAACCTTCGCAAATTCTACTTTTTTGCTGGTTAGGTGAAACGATTTAAACACGATTTTTTCACCCTGTGGTATCAATTTGCCATTAATTTTATGCTACAGATTCATGTTTGTTTTCCCATAATTGCTCATTTTGCTTGCTCTACCCAACTGAAGGAAAAATAATCGACAAACAATTGTTCGTTTGTTTGTTTAAATTTTTGTGCAACATTTTTCCCCCATTGTTAGCTCGGCCATAAATCTTGCCTCAATTGGCTTTACCAGCGGGTGCAAAGCTCATAATTACGGGGGCGTGAATTTTTAATTCGCTTTCGAAAACACATCCGATAGCAGCCAAATCGATGATTAACACACGTTTTCCCATGCGCATTTTGTTATAAATTGTAGGTGAATCGGCTTTAATGGAGCATAACGCTATCCGATGCTGCTTGTTTGGTTTACTTCCGCTGGAAACAGACAAGGTTGGATTAAAAAACACTTTGGCAAAAACCCAGTCCACAGACAGTGATTGACTCTAATTACCCTCTGTCCAGTGACCAAGGTGGTTCAGCCTTGAGAACCGGTCCATCTGACGCCCCGATTTACTTGAAAGTACTCTTTTTGTTGTAAGATTTTTCGCCCTCTTCCAAAGCAACCGGTACGCGGTACGCGAACTTCCATTATTCTTAAAAACGAAACTATTGGCACTACGCCCCCCGGGGCATGGCCTTCCTCTAACGTGGGATTTCTGCTCCAGCGCCTCTGACGAGACAGGAGAAACCGGGACCGACGTTTTTACTTCACCATCCGATAGAAGCTCAGTGGATAAGGCGGGAATCGAACCCGCGTCTCATAGCATCATCGGGATCGGCAGCCGAAGCCGCTACCCCTGCGCCACGAGACTCCATTATTCTTATCGTGCATAATTAAAAACTTTTAGTAAATCCCGTAAGCCTTGTGTTGGACGCTGTTACTTTAGAAGAAATTCCATGGGGAATTGCAAAAGTATTTAAATTTACCCTTTAAAAGTCTTTCGCAGATTAATGGATAATTTAGAAGCTAAAAAATATTTTCGTTAAATTGAGTGATTTTTAAAAATTAAAAAGAAATCATGCAAATTGACATGGAATCCCCAAAGTTGCTGCTGCTCAATGACGACGACAAAGCCGAATGACGAGACCGATGAATGGACAGAAATCCCTTCACTTCCTTCTGCAACAACTTAAAAACATCCATTTAGAACCACTCCGAAGAACCGTCCAGCAATGTGTGGGTGGGGGGGCAGCTCAACGAAATACTTTTTTAAAAGCTTTTCCTTCCCCCACAACACACACCTCAACTCACCCCAACCAACCAACAGGACCTCTGCCGAGCCCAAGGCCGTTGAAAGACGCTGCACACCTTTACAATTGGAGGAGCTTTTATTTTCTTCGAGGGAAGAAAAAGTGGAAACCAAATCCTGAATCACTTGGAATGTATAAGAAAAAGCCGTTGGACGATTTTTGTTGTTGTTGGTGGTGGTGATGAAAAGCCTTTTTTCGTCCAGTCCAAACCGAACTGAGGGGCAGAGAAAAGCGGCAAAGTATTAATTTTAATCACACTGGAACACGGAGAGGGGTTGCACCAAATGAAAGAATGATGATGGAGTGGTCGGCCCACAAACCGAAATCTAAATGTGGGAAAATGCAAACACAACGAGGACGAAGGAACTGTAAAATCTGTTCCTAAAAAGGAGAGAAAGGAAAATGAAAAGCATCCCCCCCAACAAAGCTTAGAGAGGCTGTGTGGGAATGAAACAGCACACCAGTTGCAACGTAATACATCTACAAACGATTTCACTGGAAAAGATGAAGTCTTGAAAGAATGAAAGAAATATGGACCAGTGGCGGCTGGTTTTGGGGTAGAAGAAAAAAAGTTCCCTCTCGAGGTGATCTCATTTCCAAGGATTAGGAACGCTTTTGGTTTCACAGTGCCTGCCTTCTAAGAATGAAACAGAGAGGCCGATGCTTTCGATTCTTGGTAAGCTCTTAAGCTTAAATGGAACAAAGTTGAATGCAATGGTGCAAATTTTATGGATCAATATTGATCAATGAACTCGCTAAAGTTAAATATCTTTTTTTTAATAGAGCAATTGTCTACGAAACCGGCCGATTGTAACCAACTTGGCTCCAAATTTGCCTTCCCTATGACCAAAGAACCCATTTTGTGTCATTGGTTCACCCATACAAGTCTCCATACAATTTTTGCAGCTGTCCATACAAAAATGGCACGTAAATATTCTGAAATCTGTAACTTTTGAAGGAATTTTTCGTGTCTTCGACAAAGTATGTAAAAGTATGGTCAAATATTTTGCTGACGAGTCCCGAGCATGGGTAAATAACAAGGGAAATGCAAAACAATACCATTCAATGGTATCAATACCAAATTTTGGTTTTCGCGAGCCCTTGAAAAAATGTCTAAAGTGTAAGTTAATACTAATCTGTGGTATTATACCAAATTTTGGTATTGTTTTGTTATTGGGCAAATTTTAAGAAAATGTTGAATTTTGACATACTGTTACTTACTTACATACTTAAAAACACAAATCTACTCCAAATTAAAGATAACTACTACATTTTGGTCTAAAAAATTCATTTAATTATCTTTATTAATTAGAGAATACCATACATTGGTATTGTAAAGGTATTTAAAAAAAAACATAAAATAAAGTTGATTCATAAAAAATCTATTTTAAATGATTTTTAACATTCTTAAAAGTATGCTGATACATTTGAAAATGATACATGACATTTATATATTAAGACGATTAACTTTACGACAACAATAGGTTTTACGTGAAAAATTTAAGATTTCAGAATGGATTTTACTTAACATTGTGTGCCTTTTTCGTCATAATCGATAAACTCAAAAAAAATAATGTCAATCTTTGTTAATTTGATAAAATAACTCTTTCAATACCAAAATGTTGGTATGCATGTGGTATTTGAACTTCGTTCTAAAATCCTTTTAATATTGGATTTGTGTTGAATCCTATTCTGTTGGAATCATGCATCCTCGAAAATCCCACGAAAAATGCCACGCTGCCTGGGCTAAAGCCTTTCTCGTTCTGGTTTAGTTTGTTTCTCTTTCTTTGAATTTCGTGATATTTTTGCCTGTAGCTAAAACATGTTGACGCAGCAGCAGCTCGTTTTCAACAAGCGTTGATAGCTCAGTTGGTAAACGGGTAGCTAAAATGGTGTCTGCACCTTACCTGTCATGAGTTCGATTCCAGTATTCCTCTAATTTTCTTTACCTGATATTTTTTGGCTCTCCAAGCAAGACTTCGAAGGATTTAAATATAGCATCAAAATTCTACCCATTTCTCATTGAAATCCCATTAGCCAAATGAATTCCCGTTGTAATCCTATAGAAAATTCTCACTGTTTTTTTGTCCAATGAGATTTTTATTTACCCGGAAAGTTGTTATTGTCTGGTATTCATTTGCCCTTGGAATGGCACGTTTTGGTATTGCTTTGGTCTTCCCCATACAGTATTTTGGTATGATTTCATGGTATTATACCATCTATTACTGGGCAACCAAGGGCACATTTTGGTATTTGTTATTATACCAAGTAATACCAAAATATGGTATTCCCGTGTTATTTACCCCTGCTCGGGGTTATGAGTTTTTGAAAAAATATTGATTTCATGAGAAAAGCGAAATTTAATTCATATTTTTTTGACCTCATTTTTTCTAATGTAATTTTGAATTTGTATTCGAAAAGTACTGAACAGATTTTGTGATAAAGTGCCCCGTTTTCAAGATATCGCCAACAGAAGTTTGTTTTCAGTGAAATATTTCGTCACTTGTGTGCTATCTTGTGACACATCCTATCTTTTTACATGTCTGTCGTAAAAAGATAGGACGTGTCACAAGATAGCACACAAGTGACGATTTGCAGTTTTTTATTTATTTTTCTCAAAAAAGTAGCCATTCATGAAAATATTTTTTTGATAGGTTCAGAAAAATTTGCTATGAATTTGTTTAAGAGACATTGCAGATTGGACCTCTATATCTGAGATTCAGCGGCTTGAAGAAATAGAAACAGGCAAAATTGGAGTTTTCTAAGTCTAACCCAAACAACCCTCCATTTTTTAATGCCGATGTCTTAGCAACTAAAGGACCAACTTTCAATGTTAAAAAGTGAAATTTTCCGATCTTTAAGAAAAAAATATTTGAGAAATTTTGGAAGCAAGCCTAACATTCCAAATGGGCTTAAAATTGCATTTTTGACCCTTTTGAAATGTTAGTCTTTTTTCATTTTTTTAAATATTGTTTTCGAAGAGATTGGAAAATTTCACGAATGTTTGATGTTTTATCATTGGAAATCAAACCATAAGTTGCTGAGATATCTACATTAACGGAGGGTTGTTTGGGTTAGACTAAGAAAACAATTTTCCTGTTTTTATATCTCAAATAAAGAGGTCCAACCTGCAATGTCTCTTAGAAAAATGTATAGCAAATTTTCTGAACCTTCTGAAAAAAAAATATTTTAAGGATTGGTTACTATTTAAAAAAAATAAAAACTGCAAATAATTCACTGAAATCGGACTTTTGGTTTCTTTATCTTGAAAACAGGAAAGTTTTTTAAAAAATCTAAGCAGTACTTTTCGATTGCAAATTCAATTTTACATAAAAAATTTGATCAAAAAAATAATGCATGAAATTTTGACTTTTTTCCAAAAACCAATATTTTTACAAAAATTCGTAACTCGGCGGCAATTTTTTTTTCACCATTCTTCTATATTTTTGTCTTCTGAAGCTTTTAAAAAAATCTTGAAAAAAAATATGGATTTTTTAAATTGAGTTTTTTTTTGGAAAAAAATAATATGACCCCTCTTCGATTTACATGAAACTTTGTCCTTAGGGGTAATTTTTGTCCCTGATCACTAGGTTGCCCAGAAAAAATTACCCCCTGCTCCACAAGCGGAAAACGGTTTTTTGGGTTATTTTAAGCGTCTGTGCAATTTTGAGCGAAATTGGTTGAGTTTAACCCATTGATGCCCGAGCCTAAAGTTGGTGAAACAAATATTATTCATACAAAATTTAAATTTTAAATCACTAATAACTTTTAAGGATCGAGTTTTACAGCTTTGGAATGCTCTACCAAGTTGTAGAGCATTAAATTTTCAATGAGAATCTCACTTATGGGAATATTTGGATGGAAGTAGCGCACCGTGTAGACCAAACCGTAAGAAAATTGGGTTTTTCATGAGTTTTTTTTTATTTTTCCCCACACAACTCTTCGCTGCACTAGCAGTAGTTTTAATAAGTTCAATATATCTAATCGCATCAAACGGTAAAATCCAAGAATTTGTAACTAGTTGTACAGCCTCTTGAACTAAATCATGTGGTAAGAATTTGTAGGTTAGGAATTCTTTAATATCTTCTTAATAATTACCAATTATTCAATAGTTCTATGAATATTATGACGAGCGTCTTCAGCGAAAGGCCAAGAAGCCACAATAGGGAACAGAAACGTAAGTTTGAGCAATTATTATCGATTTGTACAAACCTTCTACAATATATGTATTTGTTCTGCACAGGAATTTATTAATCAACCAATATACCAACTAAGACATGAAAACACAGTTGTTTTATTGTCCGCGGCCCGTGATTAATAAATCGGATGGAATCTCCCGTTGGCTACGACCAACAAACAATATTCAGCTTGTGGAGCGAGGTTTTGAGAAGAAAGTCCCATATTCTTGGCACCCTACTGATCACGAACCCTAGCTGCATTTTTCGATATCTCGTCATGGTGGAGCGGTACGACCCCTTTCATTCTTAAACATTTGAAAAAATACATGTTTTTCAATAATTTGCAGCCTGAAATGGTGATGGTTTGAAAATTTTTCTGTCGAAAAGATTTTTATGTAGAATTGGACGCCCGATTTAATGGCGAACTAAGAATTCCGAAAAACGTATAAGTTTAAAATATCGTGTTTTCCTAACTTGGCAGGATTGTTTTTAGAGTGTTCAAAGTTGTAGAGCAGATAATTACAAAAATATCGATATATTGATATGAGAGGATTTTTTTTTTCATGATATCTATAATTTAGATAAAATAAAATTGATAAAGATTAAATTACCCAATCGAAACCATTAATATGAGGTATCGAGTTTTTGTTTCCATTTTTCAAGTTTCAAGTGGGAAAGGAAGTCATACTTTTTCTCATCAATCTAATTTCACGACAATTATTTGAATAATCAAATTGTATCCCAAATTGTTCAAACTTACCACCAACACAAACAGAATCCCCCTTACAAAAACCAACATCCACTCACAATCGCAAGACTTTCATTTTCGATTCTTATGCTAATGCCAATTTTCCCCCCACTTTGATAATGTTTTCCGTTTTGACAAGCTGTTTTCTGTTTCGATTATAAAATTTGTAACTCCCTTGGCCCCTCCTCCTACTTCTGCTCCCATGACCTTCAAATCCAATTCGAGCTGACCAAACTCCCAAGTCCGGGCGGAAATCAAATTGCAGCCCGAATTGGAGTCTTCCCCAACCCACCAACCCCTGACGAAAACGGGCAAATGGAACCAAATATGCTAATGAAACATTCGGAACATATTCGCTTTCGAGTGGACGAAGAAAGTGGAAATTTCGAGAAATGGAAATGAGAAAGTAACGACCGAGCAAATGTATTCCGGTCTTAATTTTTGTCAAAGCCGAGCTTGGGGCCCTTGGGGGAGGGGGAGAAGATTTGTGAAGTCCTCTGAGCGATGACAAGTCAAACAGGTGTGCCCGGCTTGTTCCATGTTTGACACAATTTGTCCACCCTCACCGCCACAAAACCATTCTAGTTTTTCCACCTTTTTCTCATCAAAGACCTCCCCCTCCCATCAGAGAAAGAGAAAGTTAAATTTGCTCTCTGGCTGCGCTCCGTTGAAATTCACAATTCAATTTGGCTGAGCTCTCCGAGGGACGACAAAACGCCAGCCCCACTTAATTCAATATGCTAATTTAAATAGTATTGTTAGTCCGCAATTGGATTATGATATTCAATTAGTGGATGATTTGAATTGACACGTCATGCGAGAATTATAATTGAACTCTTGGTGGTGGTGGTAATCCAGTTAGAGTGACGTCGTGTTTCTAGCTTATTGTTTGCGCAACAACATTTTAATCAGTCACAATTTCCCACGTTACAAGTCGATTGCCGCCAGTGAAAAAGTGAACAAAAATCATCGAGTCTCCCTCGGCAAACGAATCACGTCACTTTTTTATTCATCAACTGTTTGTTTATTTATTCACTTTACCCCTTATTGATCTGTGTTGGCTCATTTTCACTTTATTATGCAATGTTGGCTCAATGAAAATGTGAGCTTGTGTGTTGGGAATAAAAACTATTTTCATTCCGGCCTACCAACCACAAGTTGAGTAAATATTTTTCATGTCGACACCGTGTTCACCTCACATGCCATCACAGCAAATGATATTTTCATTCACCAATGTGGATCGGAAAATTTGCATCAGAATGTTGGCTCATACACACACATACACGCAGGTCGTCAATGTCAACATCATAACGTTGGGAATCATTACAAATATGTTGATTTTTTCCCTGAATTGTTGTCGGGAATTTAAAGTACCGTAAACCGGGGTGACTTTGATAGGATTGCAATTTGTTTTTTGAATATTTTTCAACAGGTAAGGTTTTACTCAAGATTATTATTTTTAAAACATGTACTGGGGCAGGCCACACAAAGTCCATGCACTATTTTGGAAAAAAAAGTTTTTTCAATAGTGTTTAGAAAAATAGTTACGTTAAAAATTCTTAGTTTAAATTCCGGGGTGACTTTGATAGTCATAGTTTTTGTTGTTAAAATCATATTTAAGATGTTCAAACTTTATGTGTACGTTAAATGTACCATCACTGAAGTTGCTGGTATTGTTTTTAAGAAGAAAAAAAAATGTTTATATTTAGATATTTAAGTTTATAAGCTTTTTAACAAAATAAATATAAATTTTAGGTAAAATTGTTAAAAAGTCGGAATTTTGCCTGAAATTTGTAAAAACTAGTTTTGTTTATAAAATTATCGATTTATATTGCATTTTATACTGAATTCGAAGCACTAATCACAAGTTTTCGCATTTTACATGAAATTTGTTCAACTGAAATTGCCTATAAATTTGGAGATTTTTTTAAATTGTGTTTCAAAAACACATATTATTTATTATTTACAAACTTATTTTACCTTCTCCTAGTGGAAAATTGTCCAAAGAATCCTAAAATGCATTCCGTTTTCCGATTCAAAATCATGTTCATTGAGAAAATCATGACACTTTGAGAAGTTTAAAATAATTACTTTCATCAACATTTTTTTAACTATAGTTAACTAACTTTTTTAAGTTTCCAAAATTTTATGAAAAGTTCTTTTTGAGGTTCTTTGAACACTTCTCTACCCCGGTCAGTATGTTTCTGAACCATTCCTTACGTTTTTTAATTGTACTTTTCATTTTGCGGAAAAATCGCAAACCTATCAAAGTCACCCCGGCTATCAAAGTCACCCCGTTTTACGGTAGGTCAAATTAAACCCAGCTGTGGTCACTTCAAGTGTTACAATTTTATAGCTCAAAATGTCATGAACTTGTTTCAAGTGCACGGAATGGCGGAAGCAAAATATTAAAAATCAAGATGACCCATGGGAGATTTATACGTAGAAAGTTGTGTATCACCTTGCTGATTAAAAATAGATTCGATTCAAAATATTCTATTTGTGAAAATTTCGTTTTTTGTGTCTCAAGTAAATTTTAATAATTTATCAATCTTCAATCTTCAATCAATCTTTTCTTATATCTTTATCTTTCAAAAAAAAAGTAAAAAAAGTTTGTTAGAGATATCAATTCTCACTGAGAGAATATTTGAACCGTACATTTTCCTACACAGCAAAAAAAAGTTGAATTTTAGAAGGTTGAAAATTTGGTAGGTTGAATATTACCTCTTTTTTGAGTAATATTACATAAAAAATGTGTAAAAATTTGAACCTGATGAATATTCATCTAAACCTGATGAATATTCTTCATTTTTAGAGGTTAAAATTTATCTTTTTTTTGCCACAAAATTTGTCATCATTTCCTCATGAATATAAATGCATAAAGTTTTGGCAACCGTCCATTTCAAAAGGCTTTTAAAAGTTTCCGAAAAGGTATAGGTATTGCCTCGACCTTTTCAGTAAAATATAGTTATACTCTTATAAATATTAACCAATTTTTTTTATACTTTTCACACAAAAAAAAAATGCAATTGCGAAAAATATACTTACTTGAAAATTTACATTTTTGGACAAATGATGGCATCTTTGAGCTTTTGCACAAATTAGTCAAAATTTATTTAGTTGATAGTTTTTCGAAAAAATCTCATATTTTTTTAAAAGTTGATCAATTATTTTGAGTTTCTTTTAGACGTTGAAACATAAATTTTAATTTCGTTATCGAGTTATATCCAACAAAAAATCATTTCTTTTGATAAAATTACCTTTTTAACCTGTAGAAGTCTTGAACAAGCTTGACCATCCTGAATATATATGTTTTATTATTTTGTAAATAATATTTTAAGAGTTGGATCAAATATGATTTCTTAAGTTCCCGTAGTTTTACAGATACTATAATAAAAATATCTGTAACACAAATCTTGATGCAATAAGGTATAATTCGTGCTTGCCATTTCATAAGGGCACATAACTTTTTTAGACAAGAGTGTGTCCCTTTCACACTTTATGGAAACTGTCATTCAAGTGAAAGGGATACACTATTGTTTACAAAAGTTATGTGCCCTTTTGAAATGTTAGGCTCCAATTGATGTGCTCCGTCAAAAAACCACATGGAAAAAATAGGTTTTCTCAACACCACCAAAAAAGTCTAAAATATTTAAGAGACGATAGATTACTCAGCAAATATTTTAACGTTTTTAAACGGTTTTCAAAAATAATGATTCTTTGAAAAAATTGGCAACACTCCCAAGAAATTTTGACAAACTCGTGCTATAGGGATTTTTGCCATGAAAAAATAAGAATTTTTAAAAATTGAGATTTTGCTCAATTTAATTGTGTGTGTGCAAATACCTACACCTATGCCGAAGAGACAAAATCATTTAAAAAATCCATACTCAAGTTACAGATTATTATTATTAAATGGACGGTTGCCAAAATTGTTTGGAGACTTAAATGGAAAATTTGATTATTAAAAATGATTGATTAAAAAAAACTAAAATCAAATGATCAAAAAAAAAAAGCCAGAAAATCTAATCATGTGAAATCAATAGCTGATAAATGAATTTAAACATTAATTTTTTTTTTCATTTTGGGCAGTGATGAAATAATTATCATCAAAAGAACATCTTTAGCGCACAACGAAACTTCACCAAAATTTAAATACTTTTAGCTGGTTTTGAATTAAGCTCAATGAATTTTACTGCAGCAGTAACATTAATTTCATATTGATTTTAAGTTATTGCAAGTCAAGTTCAATTAGAATTTTGAAGTTATTTGAAAAAAAAAATGGCCACCAAATTGTATGACCCAAACATAAACATAAATAAATTTGCTTCCTGTCTTAAAAACTGCGATTTTTTCTTAAAAACTGTTTTTTTTTTCAAATTTGATTCTGCATCAAAAAAATTTTTTTTAATGTTTTGTTAGACAACATTTTCTTTTTTTTTAACAAAACATATTTTTTTGCAAACATTCATAATTTCGGAACAAGATATAACGGAAATTCAACTTTTCGTAATACAAATTCCAATAAAAAAAACGATTTTTTTTTTTCGTGTACCTTACATAAGTAACGTATAAACAATGTTTCCTCCAAATAAAAAATACTTAAACGATAAAGGATAAAAAATATTTTAATTTTTTTATAAAAACCACATTTTTCAAAAAGTCATAACTCAGTGTCGTTTCTAACAGATTTTTTATGTCTAGATAAACATTTGAATAAGTCGTATGATAACTTAAAATGGTGTTTTGACCGTGTCTGGACCAAAGAGCCTATGTCTAAAAATATGTTTATCGGATTCCTCGGAAAATTTTACATAACATATCAAAAACTGGATTTTTCGACGCGCCACACGCAAAAATAGGAAAATGTCAAAAATGAGAAAAAAAACAACTTTTTTCACTAAAAATTTGATATTAAAGGCAAACTTATCACTTTTCTTTTGCGTCCAAGACAATTGTTAACGAAAATCGGTTGATATGGTGCGTAGATTTGATTTTTGAAAAATGTGGTTTTTGCGAAAATTGACGAAAATGACCGTTTTTGGGACCACCCTAGCATGGAGTAGGTCACCCTAATGGCAAATTTAAAAAAAGAGTCTAATTATTTCGGCTAAGGAACCCCCAGAAAAATTTTGACCCCACTCCGATAACTTTTTTTGTGGTTTAGGCTCTTTTCAAATGGAATTGCTGTATAAATTAATGAAATTGTATTATAGCGCAAAAATTAAACTCATACTGTGTGTTGTCAAGTTACTTTGAAGTTTACAACTCACTTGAAGTGTTATATATATATATGTTATATATTTATTTCATTACACCTACTGAATATTTAATTTAAAAACAATTTATCTAAGTTTTCTTCGAAACCAATTTCATTTCTGCCTTCAAAGCCCACACAACAATTCTTCCGAATTCTCCCAAAGTGGGGCCATTTAATCAAACCCAGCCATCCGTAAATGTGTGGGAGTGCCCCCACTAATGGTGCAAATCTTTCGACCCGGAATCGTCTCCGGAACCCACATGCCCCCTCCATCCTGCTTCTCATATGGTGCGGGACGGCAAAAAACTTTTCCACTAAAGACATCAGCCGCCATGAAGCGTAAAGTAAATGCCCGCAAATCAATGGCAGAAGCACACAAATTGAAAGTGAAAAATGTGTTTTCCATGTTTTCTTCGACTTGCAGAAGTGAATTTCCATGTACTGTGGCCCCGCCGAAAAAGGCTCGAATGGCCGCAGGTTCTTCTAATTGATAGATGGCACTGATTTGGGCTGAAATGTGCGAATTTTATTTCGGCAGCCGGAGGAGGCTTGGTTTGAAATTAATTTGCGTTTCGTTGAGTTGTTCTTTCAGCGTGTGCGCCGGTCATTAGTTGGTGGAAGTGATGAGTTTTTCGGGGAGCGTGATTGATTGCGATTAATGATGGTAATTAATTGAATTAAAGTAGAAATTGTGTCGAATGAAGAGCAAATGAGTGAAAGCCAAGAATTCGCTTATTTATTTTTACGATTTTCACGATTCAATTAAGTTTTTTGAAACTTTTTTTGAACTTATTCCCCTCTACCGGATAATCATCAATTTCAGCATAGTTTTTGTTTCTATCTCCCACAAATTTGACGCTACTAGGGACCATACCTGCACGATATCACCGTACGCTCCCCCGGGCGCGGTAAAGTTAAGATGACACACGAACGGCAACGGCGCCTCTCCGTTGTGCTGCTGCTGCTGCTGCTCCTGCTGAAACTGTTGCACCTGGTGGGGCTGAAGCTGCAGCTCGTACGTTCGCCCCACCTCGCCGTACAGCGTCCGATTGCATGCTGGAGGGACATCATGAAAAAAGAGAATAAGAGAGAAAAAGCTCCAGTTAGTCAGTGGCCCGAAAAGCTGCCAGATAAGTCAATGTCATCTCCATTTGTGGCGCGTTCGTTCGTTCGTTGTGTGTGATGGTGGAAAATGGCGCTAGGAAAAACTTGGCGGAATTTTTCCTCCCCCACCTTTGTGGGCAATGGGAAGAGCTCCAGGAGCGTGAGGATGATAATAATGAGTGGGTTAAGACAGACTCGCAGCGAGCGGAAAAGTCATAGGAAAGCTCGTCTGGTTAATAATTGAGCAGTTTGTCAGTGGATGAGGGAACTGCTGGAGACAGTCAATTATTGCCCCGGCGAAAGACATCCAATTATGTTGGGATTGGGAAGCAGAGGTCAGTGATCGACAGCTGGACGGTTATTGTGAAATTTATCTCTAAAGATATTTTTCAATCTGACTAAGCTTTTTTTAAGTTTTTGTAGTAACCCTACCTTATCATTTGTTTTTATGTTAATTTTTTTTGTTTTGTAACACAGTAAGGCCGTTGCTAATGTTTTTCTAAGTTTATGTCGCCCCCCCCCCCCCCTTCTTCAAAGTCGGCCGAAATAATCAAGGGGCAAAAATAATATATTTTCGAAAAACTTCAAATTTTAATGAAAATATAAGTTTAATCAACTGAAAACCAGTTAAAATGCATTTTCCTGCGTTTATAATCATATCTAGCATGTTTGTACTCGTTAAAAAACATTTTAAATTTTCATGAAATACCAATGTACAGTCCCACGAAAGTTTTTTTTTTTTGCGAAAATAAAATTTCCGTCAATACATCGATATTTTGAAAACTAATGATTGGAAAGCAACTGGACGCATGTAAAATGCATTTTAAAACATTTTTTGCATCCAAATGTTGAAACCTTGGCCTGTAATTTAATTTTTTATATATTTTTTTTTATTTTTTTGCTCCCCCTCGACTTTGGTCAGCGCCGAGGGACATAAACTTCAAAAAATATTTGCAGCGACCTAAATAGTTCGTTTTTTTTAATTAAAAAAAAGACTTTTTTTGTAAAAATTCCGTTCAACTCGCCCCTCGAAAATAGAGATTTTTGCCTGTTTATTGTCGCAGTATTGTTACATTTTTATTTCGATGTTTGTCTGTTAAATAAGTACCGTAAGCTTGGGTGGCTTTTATAACACAAAGTGACCTTGAATATAAAAAAAAACATCAACCAAAATTTGTTCAAAATCAAACAGATTCGAATTTAATTTACTTGGAAATTTGTTTACAGAATTTTACAGAGCAAACAAAGAAAAGTCAATGTTTTTAAAAATGTTGTGATTTTGCTAAGTTTTTATAAATTTTAAGGGTTTCAAACTATAACTTTTATCTATGATAACTCATGAAGAATACAAACAAACCTCTCATGTTTAGGTTCTTTTTTGATGTTGTCTGTCTCAAAACTTTAAAGAATATAATATACTATTTAAGATAACTAAACTCAGCTTTAGATGAAGGAAAACCTCTCTTCTGTCACCATTTAAAAAAAAAATATTTTTGAAAAAAATACAATTACCTATTGAAAATATTTTAGTTTACAAAAAATGGCATAGGTTCGTCAAATTTAATTTTGCAGTGATGCCAATTTTTTTTCTTGAAAAAACCCATTTTTTAAAAAAACTTTTGAAAAGGAACAAAAACACTTTTTTACTTTATATTTAGGTGTAAAATTAAATTTCCAACAAAACGAACTTTACCTCAAATTTGATATCGAGCACCATTTTCAAGTTATAGACACCTAAAATTTCTTGTTTGTTAAAATTGTGTTCTACCTGTAGAAGTCAGTCATAAACAAGCTAGACCATCTCTGAAAAGATTTTCTTCGAAAATATCTGAAGATTTACTGCAAAATTTCTCTTAAAAGACATTGCTGAAATACATCCTTTAAAGCAGCGATTCTCAACGGGGGTACCGGGCCTACTTGATTTACATGGCAGGGGGACCAGCCTAGAAGAAGGTTGAGAATGGCTGCTTTAAAGGAAGGCAAACAGGAAAAATAAAGTTTTTTATGCTAGTGACGATAACTCAGTAAATATGCGCCTGATTTTCGATGTCAAAAATGAAACTAGCATAAAATTTTCCGTTCTTTTGATAAAATTTATCAGCTCAACTCTTACATTTGAAAAGGCCATATAACAGTTATTTGGAATTTATGAAGTGCTAGGTTCGAATTAATAATTTAAAAAAATCGGAAGAAAAAAATGTGGAATTTTTTCAATCTTCTCGAAAACAAATATTTTCAGAGATGGTCTACAATTAAAAATGTTAGGGGTTATAACAGAAAAATAATCGTAGTTGGTTAGGTCATAGCAAATTTTGAATTTTAGAACCACAGATCGGAAACAGACATAAAATTTTAGGAAAAAAAGTTTCATAAATTCATTTATATTTGGAAATTTTCGGTAGTAGCATGTACAATATTTTTCGATTACAAACTAAAGTTTACACCTAAAACAATCCAAAAAGTTTTTCGAATTTTTTTTCACGTTTATTTATTCAAATATTTTTTTTTCGGTAAATTGGCACCGCTGCCAAGGGAATATTTACAAACCTGTGCCGATCGTCAATTATGACATTATTTATCATCCAAAACCAAGGTTAGAAAAAAATCATTTCTTGCAAAAAAAAAAACAAAAATAATTTTATGGCAATACAATTTTTTAGTGAAACAAGTTTTTTTTTAAGTCTTCTTTTTTGAAAAAAAAATTATTAAGCAGTAACAACGACTTTCAGGGAGGCAACTGGAAAGTCTGGAATAAGTCGAGAATCCACCAAAATCCGCCAAAAATCGGGAAAAAGTCGGGAATTTTTGATTATTTATCAAAAAGTCGGGGAAAATCGGGAATCTCAAGCATACTTGGTCGAAAATTATTTTCTAACTATTGAATAATTTGTAAAATTTGAAAATTAAAAAAAATCTCTCTTACTTTTTCAAAATGTCCTATGAACGTAGGAAACCAATGGCGCATTGAATTCTTTGAAAATATGTTTAATCGTGTAACTACATTCATTAAGTAATTTGAAATACTTTTTTCTAGGTGTCTCCCTTGAACTTTTTTGTTAGTATGGATAAAGCTTAATTTTCTGTCGACGGAAAATTTAAATATCCAATCGTTGTAAGCTCTGAATTTAAAAATATGGAAAAAAAAACTGTTTTAAGTTTGTAACACATAAATAAATTAAAATGCAAAAAAAAACCCAAAAAAAATTAATTTAAGTTATTGCAAATATGTTTGATGCATTTCGTTCTTCAAATATTTGGAATAAAATTAGTGGTAAAACATGAAATCTTATCAAACTGAATTATTTATTAGAAAAAAAAAACAGATTAAAACAGTTAGATACTGACAACAAGATAAATTAACATTGATTCAAAAAATAACAAAATTTAAATTGGAACTTAGTTGAAACATTTTTCAAAAAATTCCAAGATATTTTTTTAAATTCTTAAAAAAAATAATAACGGTAATCATGTTTTAAGCGTTCTTTGATTAAAAATAAAATTAAGAATAAAATTTTATATAAATTTATCTTTAACTTTTCGCTATTTCCAGTTGAAACGAAGTATCGAAAAATATCCCTATTAAAATCGGAATTTACCGTATAGTGGAAACTATTTGTTGCATCGTTCACTATACCACACATAATTTTTAATGGAAATTAGTTGTTAGGCACACTGATTTATTCGGGATACGTTTGCCAATTTGAAAAATAAACATTGAAATTATAAGTATTGTTAAGCTTTCGGTTATTTTTCAGAGAATAATTGCTTACGTTTTTTTTCGAAAATTGTCAACAGTTTGATTTTTTTCAATTTAAATAGATTTTTTTTTAATGGTTTATATTCACCTTTTTATAAATATTTTTCATGTTTGAAATCATTCTTTAGATAAGAAATGGCTATTATTTCTGTTTCTGGTAAAGCCGAGTATTTGATTGGTCACTCAGAACTTAACATTGGTGTCTTTTGTAAAGTTGATTAGAAATTTCGTTCTCAAGGCTTTATTCGTAAAGAACGTCACGCTAAAATCAGCCAAATGAATTTAATAACGATAAAAAAATAATAAGTCTAACACATATTTTAAAAGTAAATATGACTTAATTCTTCAAAAATAAAACTATCTGTTAAGATTAATAAAAAATATGGTTTTTTAATTGTTTTACTTCACTATAATTATTTTTTTAATACTAATCTGTTTGTATCAATATTTAATTAAAAATTGATTTTTTTTAGAATATTTTAAATATTGCAATGAATTATGCCGAAAGTGTTTAAATTCAAACTAAATAAACAAAGCTTTACAACCAACAATCTTAAAGTCCACAAAGTTCACCAAGCGTGTCGGTAAGGTCCTCGATCTAGCCACTAATCCTTTTTGCATGCACTCCCGCACCCCAATTTAGCCGCGGGAGATCACTTTTCTAGCCATTTCTTGCCTTCTTTTTTTCTCGCTAGCTGGTTTGAGTTTTTAATCTTCAAACTGCTGCTGCTCCTCCTTCCACCTAGTGCCAAGAGATTTTCCGCCGGTAGCAAACTTTTTTTCCGAACCTTTTTTTTCTTTCTTGGCAGAAAATCCAACCAATTTTTAACGCGCCAAAGTCTTCTGCTGCTGCTACGGCACGGAAAATCGCTGGAACCGTCCGTATATTTTAATTTGTTACCATTAATCCGCTTTCCGTAATTTAAAAGGATTAAATTTTATGTTCACTGCATAGTTTGATAATAAGTAAATTACAGCCAGCAGCAGGGTCTTATGTTTCCGGAATGGTCCAGAGAGAGAAAAAATGCTCGAAAACATCGCCACCCCGTGTGTGCGTGGGTTTGGGCCGAACCTTATTGTCTGCTGTGAGTTGGACGCCAGGTTCTTCCATGCAAGACTCGGTGTGAAACCGCCCCGGAAATTGCTGCAGCTACACTACGTTCTGCAACGGAGTTGCTGGACACAGTGGGTTGACTTTGAGGTGAAAAGTGGACAAAATTACTGTTCTTTTTTTTTCTTTTGGGATAACGTCTCGAGATAACTTTAAAATTTTGACCACTTCCAACCCACCGTGCGCTCGTACTGCCGCAGTGGGTGTGTATGTGATGAAAGCCATTTTATTTGCTTGATCCGGTTTTAGTTATGTGTTTCCGGGGTTGGCGAGGTTGGGCGAAATGGACAGAAAGCGCTCTCTGGTTGGCTGGCAAGGTGAAAAGGAAATTTCATTGCTGTTGCCGAGGAGAACAACGACTAGGACTCTTGGTCTATGGCCGACGACAGTCGCAGAATGGGATGGGAGAGTGGATTTTAAAATAAAAAGCTTTTAGTTGTGTATAAAACTGATTAAGTTGTGCAAGTCGGCGGAGAGTACGAAAAAAAGGATAGGTAAAGCTGCAATTTTCATTTTAATCCAATGAAAGAGAGCTTTGCACAGGATGTTCTGTTTCTGTGGGCGAATCAACGGGCTTGATGCTGTTTCTGAGAAGCTTTTATTGCTATTATCTTGTCGGAAAATCAGTGCATTGCAAATAAGGGGCTTAAGGTTCATTATTCAACCAGGTAATTGAAAATGATTGGAGCTTTGTGACTTTACAAGTAGAAATACTTCAATAAGCAGAAATCTGAAAATATCCTGTAATCCGAAAACTATCTGAAAACAAGTTCATCACACAATCTAATGACAGCTTAGCAACCAAATGCTTGAACATAACCTCCATCAAAATAGAACGATCCCGTATTAGCCTTTGCTGCTGGCCTAATCCGACTTACCAAAGGACGATTATTAGATTAGCTCACATCCCTCCACACAACACACACACATCACAACTAAACCACTTAATGGGATTACCTCTGACCCCCCAAACAGCTTAAGCTCACGTCCGTTTTGTTTCAGCAGGACGAACCTTAACCTGAACCTAATCTCATAACAATTTTACAAGCGTCAAACAGATTTTTACGAACTTTCTTTCTTTTATTGCAAAATAACACCTCTCGGAGGAGTCAACAACAACAACACACTCTGGAAACTGTCACCTTCCCTCCTCAGGGAATATGACAATAATGACGCGTCACTTTTCTTCGAATTTGGAGCGTGACACGGACGTCGCCTTGGGCCACTCACGAAGGTGAGGAGGGTGTTGGAATCGGTAACGCCCACTCGTCAATGTCAGCCAATCAGTTGGACAGCCAGGGCAGAGGGCTGCAACCCGGGGCCTTTGGAGGTCGCATTCAGGAAATGATGGGTCAAATGAGCTGAGATTGCTGGATGAAGTTGAGGACACTGGAAAGCGAATTTATAATTTTTTAAGAAGGACTTTATTAGTATAATTCAAAGACATTTTTTAATTTGAATCTATTTTTTAGTACAGAGCGGACGTTTGAATTGGCAAATTATGAATTAGCGAATATTACCAAATTTCAAAGAGATGAAAAAAACTCATTTTCCCAGTATCTTTTTCTTTCTTTTTTGGCTGCATCATAAGCAGTCGAATCTGAAAAGTTTTTTTGACAATTTCCTAAATTTTTTGAAACATAAAATATGTTTAGTTTAGAACAACCTTTGTACAGTGGTCAAGATCGTACAATTAATTGGAAACAGGATTTTATGAAAAATTGTGAAATTTTGGAGCTTCGGTATCGTGATTATAGTCGTTACAAATGAGAAAGGGCTACGATTAGTTTGGTTGAAAATTAGGGTGGTTCACGATCAGGGTTATTTTAAAAATCTAACTTTTCAGGAATATTTTTGGTTTTTTTAGTCTTTTAGAAAGTTGTTGGGCTTGCAAATCCAAGAATCTTTGTCGAATACACCAAAATTTTATCTCGCAATCTACGCCTTCAAACCTTCAAAAATCAGTTTGCTGAACGTTAAGTTTAAAAAAAAGAAAAGTGAAGTTCGGGGCACTATCAAATCTCCCCTATTATTATTTTTTTGTTTAAGCAGGTCATTTTGGAGCTAAGCGTTAAAAGTTACAGCCATTTAAGGCAAACAAAATGCAAATTTATTACTTAAATATCTCGAAAAAGCGCCCTCAGAATCGAGCCAAATTGTTATATTTTAGGCTTATATGATAGTTTTACAAAGGGAAAAAGTGGCAAAATGATGCTCAAAGTCAATATGAATTATTTATAAAATCAGGATCTTACTTTATTTTTAAGGAAACATATTTTTCAATAATACAAAAATAAGAGCTGGAAATCAACAATGTATATTTTGCATATATTTAAATTTTATTGCGAATTTACCTTTGAAAATTGTAATCTTCATTTAGAAATGCAGTAAACTAGTAATATTTACAATTTTTTCAATAAAAAAAAGAAGAAATGAATGCCTAACTAAATTTTGTTGATTTGTAACTTGGCGCTTTGTCAATTTTATCACTATAACAAAAAAAAATCATTTCAATTTCCATATTTTTCTTTTTTTTTGTATTTTTTGAAAAATCTTTGAAATGAAAATGCTTAAAAAAAATTGTATTGTAATTCTTCACAAGTTTCATTAAATTTTAATTTTTGTATTTTTGAATCTGGCTGACCTTTTTTGGGTGCCTTCCGTACACCCAAAGAAGCCATTTTGTATCATTAGTCTATCCATAACATTTTCAATACAAATTTCGAAGCAGCGCAAACAAAAATGGTATGTGAAAATTCAAAAATCTGTACCTTTTCAAGGATTTGTTTTATCGATTTGGTGTCTTCGGCAGAGTTGTAGGCATGAATGAAGACAACACCGGGAAAAATAGGTACACGGGGAAACTTTTTTTTTCACATTTTGAGACTAAAAACTAAACATAAAAGGGGCATTTTCAACAAAAATCCAGAACTGGCAAAAATATGATTTTTTCAAAAAGAAACCAAAAAAAAAGTTAAAATGAACTTTTGGCATTTTTTTTTATATAAACCAAATTAGCAATCAAAAAGTCAAGAGTTTTTATTAAAAAGGTCCACCAAACCAAAAAAAATGCTTTGTTTTTGAGTTTTTTAGAAACTGCGTCAGGGATATTCAAAAAACGTCCAAAAAATTAAAAAAAAAATTTTTATTGAACCTAAAAAAAATCCAGAAGTATTTTACTGTAATTTGATAAAAGCACCGTTTCAAGTCAAAGTCATTTTTATCTAAGTTTTTATGAAAAAAATATAAGATTTTCAATTTTTAAAAATAGTTTCAATGCTTGCCCTTTTTGAAGAGCTTAGAATATCCCTAGATTTTGCTTTTTTGAACTTTGTTGATACGGCCTTTGGTTGCTGAGATATGACCATGCAAAGTAAAAAAAACTGAATGCTGATTCAGCCTTCGTTATTTGATATCTTGGGAACCAATGGTCCGGCTTTCAATAAAAAAAAAAACAATATTTTGAAAATCTTTAAATCAAAAGGTTAAATATTCAATATGACGATAATGATTCAACTCTTACCATCAAAAATCATTATCTCGTAAACTAAAAGTAAAATGTAAAATTTTCCAAGGAACACGATGGTGAGGTTAGAACTCATGTAAAATTTGCGCTCCAAGCGAAAATAAGCCAATAAGTTTACAATTGTGCAACATCTTTTCATATTCGTTCATCCGGGTGGTTCGATTTAGTTGAAAATCTGTATTTTTGCGTGTTTTGAAGATATAAAATTTTAGCTTTAACAGAAATTGTTGATGTAAAATGTAAAATTAAATGTAATGTAAAAAAATGAATGTATTTGTGTTTGAATGTTAAAGTGTTGAATTGAAAAAAACATTTTTCTTTTACTAATAAAAAAAAAGGATCTTTTTTAAAGTGTACCTATTTTTTTCTCAAGTTCGAGATCTCAAATTATAGATTCTATAATATTAAGATACCATTTTTGTATGGACCGTTGCCAAAACTTGTATTGACGAACCACACGGATAGAAATCCTGAAAGCTTATCCGGTAACTCTATGTTTATGAATTCGTAAACATTTTTTTCTGATTTCGAACAACAATGTTGTCGATTTTGAAAACATTTATATCGAAATCGAGAAAAATTTTGACGATTTTGGAAACATTTCAATGTTTACGGATTCGAAAACATAGAGTTACCAGATATGCTCACAAGATTTCTATCTTTGCATAGACGCAAAATAGTTTGCTTTGGTCATATGAAAAGCACCCACAAAGTTTAAAATAAATGCAATAAAAAAAAATCTATTCATTCTTCCCAGTGTAATAATTCCACTTGCAACCCATCATCCATCGTTTCAATGTTGGTCCCTTTTACAAAATGTCGACAACGTTCGACGGGAAATTGAGTTTCACGAAAGCATCGTCCACCGAAACCCAAACCACCGAAAAAGCCCACCACCATCCGTCCGTCAGGATAAGATAATGGTCGTAAATTTCCTGGATTGATTTTGATTATCTGCGTTGCGCTGTGAAGGCGCTGCCCGGCGGGGTTTCTTCCTCTTCCTCTGAGGGTTAGAGGATGGAGGTCGCCCGCTGGAAGTTTATTAATTTATCGCTAATTTGATGATGAGGCAATTTCCCGTTGGCAGTCGTCGGGTGGTGGTGGTCGACTCTTTCTCGGCGGATTGACAGCCGTGATGTCCGAGCTGGCCCGAGGGGTCTCCGGATGGTGAAAAGGAGAAAGTGAAACATACGCGTGGTGCTTTCTCTGATACTTTGAGTGGTTGGGTGATAAGATTTTATGACATTTTACGCTTGAGTGACAGTCTTTGGCGTTTTCGGATGGCTTCGGGGGGCTGCGGCCAAATGTTATCGCAATAAATTTTGCTGGCGTTGATTGGATCATTCCGGTGCGCTTGATGTTGTGTTGTTGTTGTTGTCGTTACAACGAGTGTCCAATTTGCGATAGATAAGTGTTGTTCTTGGGAAGCTTAAGATAACAGGATTATGTATGTTTTTTTTTTCTCTTCTGCCTTCTGCTTTCTAACTTGTGCCTCCAGGCTTCAGTCTTCTGCCTTCTACATCTGCCTTTTTTCTTGTTGCCATCTGCTCTTTGTCATCCGTTTTCTGCCTTCTGGCTTCTGCCCACTGCTTTCTGCCTTTACCATATGCCTTTTGACGTTCTGCCTTTTAAATCTCTGTTTTCTGCCTTATTTTCCTGTTTTCTGCCTATAACATAAACAAAAATGTTATGTTTAAAAATAAGCTAGGTAAGAAACAACAAAAAAAAAACAAATTCCATCAATGCTGCTCAAAACCAGCTTGACACAAATCCAAACCGAAATTTGAAAATTTATTGTTGACTGCTTCCGCACGGACCGTCGATCCCTGATTGACGGTCCACACAAATCCCGCGAATTCAAAATAGAGACGCAGGCGCTAAATTTTATTACCGACTGCTGTCAGAAAACATTTTCACTGCCAATTTCGGGCCCCAAACGAACGTGACAATGAAAATATGGGTCGGAGGCGTTTTGTGCTTTGCCCGTTGGAGGGGGTCCACCGTCGGCATTGACAGTCAATTGCTGGATGATACGCAAAAGATCATCAAATCTGCCTGTGACTTGGTTTTTGGGGCTCTGGGGAAGTAACATTTGAAAATGTCAGATAAATTTGAATAAAAAAATTCAGGCCATAAGATTTTGAGGACAGGTTTGAAAGTTTTATGACATTTCAAAATGTTACCCTATTTTTGTAACTCAGTTGACTCACGTGGCGTTGTCACTGTACACCCCCCTCTGTCGGGACGCGATTTCCGTAATCCAATTTCTTCGACACACACAGGCGGGCGACATTTTCATCTTTCACACCGAGCTTCCGATTTGCAAACGTGTGTGTTTCGGCCTACACGGAAATTTCGTTTTGGAAGACTCTATTCGCAACCAAGGCTCGGTTTTCTGTGGTGTGACACGTATGAAAAGTGACGGCAAACACCGACTGGATGAGAAACAATATTTTTCATTAGTCGATACCCGCCAAGTGTCGGCTGGTGTCCCGTACTCTTGAGTGGTGCCTTCCGTCCGGGATTTGAGGGTGGAGTGGGGGAGGAAAATCCTGCCGGGACGTCTCGGAACAATTTGTCTCCGCCGCAGTGTTCACACCTACCAAGTGACGGATGGAATTTACGCAGGGAAGGAAAACGATTTTTGTTACAAAAATGTTGAATATATTTTATCTGTTTAGCCATCTACCATCTGCCTTCTGTTTTCTGGCTTCTACCTCCTGCATTCTGCCTTCTTCCTTTTGATTTCAGCTTTCTGTCTTCGGCTTTCTACTTTCTGCCTTCTTCCTTCTACCTGCTACCTTGTGATTTCAGCTTTCTGCCTTCTATATTCTACTTTCTACCTTCGGCCTTCTGCTTTCTGCCTTCAATCTTCTGCCTTCTGCCATCCACCTTCTGCTTTCTGCCTTCTACCTTGTGATTTCAGCTTACTGCCTTCTATCTTCTGCTTTCTGCTTTCTGCCTTTTACATTCTCCCTTCTGCCATCTACTTTGTGATTTCAGCTTTCTGCCTTCTACATTCAGTCTTTAGTCATCAGTTTTCAGTCTTCAGCATTCAGTCTTTTGTCTTTAGTCTTCAGTCTTCAGTTTTCAGTCTTCTGTATTGAGTCTTCTGTCTTCTGCTTTCTGCCTCAAGTCTTCTGTCTTCTGTGTTCAGTATTCAGAGTTCAGTCTTCTGTCTACTGTTTTCTGCAATCTACCTTCAGTCTCCAGTCTTCAGTCTTCAGTCTTCAGTCTTCAGTCTTCAGTCTTCAGTCTTCAGTCTTCAGTCTTCAGTCTTCAGTCTTCAGTCTTCAGTCTTCAGTCTTCAGTCTTCAGTCTTCAGTCTTCAGTCTTCAGTCTTCAGTCTTCAGTCTTCAGTCTTCAGTCTTCAGTCTTCAGTCTTCAGTCTTCAGTCTTCAGTCTTCAGTCTTCAGTCTTCAGTCTTCAGTCTTCAGTCTTCAGTTTTCAGTCTTCAGTCTTCAGTCTTCAGTCTTGAGTCTTGAGTCTTCAGTCTAGAGTCTTCAGTCTTCAGTCTTCAGTCTTCAGTCTTCAGTCTTCAGTCTTCAGTCTTCAGTCTTCAGTCTTCAGTCTTCAGTCTTCAGTCTTCAGTCTTCAGTCTTCAGTCTTCAGTCTTCAGTCTTCAGTCTTCAGTCTTCAGTCTTCAGTCTTCAGTCTTCAGTCTTCAGTCTTCAGTCTCGGTCTTCAGTCTTCAGTCTTCAGTCTTCAGTCTTCAGTCTTCAGTCTTCAGTCTTCAGTCTTCAGTCTTCAGTCTTCAGTCTTCAGTCTTCAGTCTTCAGTCTTCAGTCTTCAGTCTTCAGTCTTCAGTCTTCAGTCTTCAGTCTTCAGTCTTCAGTCTTCAGTCTTCAGTCTTCAGTCTTCAGTCTTCAGTCTTCAGTCTTCAGTCTTCAGTCTTCAGTCTTCAGTCTTTAGTCTTCAGTCTTCGGCCTTCAGTCTTCAGTCTTCAGTCTTCTGTCTTATGTCTTCTGTCTTCTGTCTTCTGTCTTCTGTCTTCTGTCTTCTGTCTTCTGTCTTCTGTCTTCTGTCTTCAGTCTTCAGTCTTCAGTCTTCAGTCTGCAGTCTTCTGTCTTCTGTCTTTTGCCTTCTGCCTCAAGTCTTCAGTCTTTAGTGTTCAGTGTTCAGAGTTCAGTTTTCAGTTTAAGTATTTCGTTTTCAGTCTTCAAATTTCAGTATACTGCCTTCTACCAACTGCATTCTGAATTCTGCCTTCTGCTTTTGACTTCTGCCTTCTGCTTCTGACTTCTTCCTACTGCCTTCTACCTTCTGCATTCTGCCTTCTGCGTTTTGCCTTCATCTTTCAGCCTTCTACCTTCTGCCTTCAGTCCTCAGCATTCAGTCTTCTGTCTACTGTTTTCTGCTAACTGCCTTCTGTCTTCAGTTTTCTGTATTTAGTTTTCTGTCTTCAGTCTTCTGTCTTCAGTCTTTAACCATCAATCTTCAGTTTTCCGCAGAAGTCAAACGGTAGAATGCGGAAAACACAAGTCAAATTGCAGATATCAGAAGACAGAAAGAGAGTCAGATAGCAAAAAGCAGAAGGAAGAAATTATAATGCAGAAGCAGAGTTAGATTGCAAAAGACAGAAGGCAGAAAGCAGTTAGTTACAAACCAGAAGATAGATATCAAAAGACAGAAACTCTGTCTTTTTCTCTGCCGATTGACTTCTGACTTCCGCCTACTGTTTTCTGCCTCCTGCCTTTCTAGATTTTAATTAAGTATAAAATATAATCATCCCATAAAGCAGATATCAAAGGCAGAAGGAGTGTCAAAAAGCAGAACGCAGAAATCAGAATTCAGAAGACAGAAGACAGAGGGCAGTATGGCACAATCCAGAAGGTAGAAATCAAAAGGCAGTAAATCTGTAAATTCGAGTTCCTTCCATAAGGCAGAAGGAGAGTCAGAAAGCAGAAGGCGGATATCAGAATTTATAAGGTAGACGCAGAGTTAGAATGCAAAAGATAGAAAGCAAAAGGCAGGAGTCAGAAAGCAGTAAGGAACAAAACAGAAAATAGATATCGAAACGTAGGAACTCTGTCTTTTTCTCTCTGCCAATTGACTTCTGACTTCTACCAACTGTTTTCTGCCTCCAGCCTTTTTAGATTTCAATGAAGTTAAACTTGTATAAAATTCGAATTCCTTCCGTAAAGCAGATATCAAAGGCAGAAGGAGTGTCAAACAGCAGAACGCAGAAATCAGAATTCAGAAGACAGAAGGCAGAGGGCAGTATGGCACAAACCAGAAGGTAGAAATCAAAAGGCAGTAAATCTATCTGTTGCTATCTGCCTAATGACTTCTGCCTTTTTCTATTTGATGAAGGTCAACTTGTATAAAATTGAAGTTTCTTCCATAAGGCAGATATAACAAGGCAGATGGAGAGTCAAAAAACAGAAGGCGGAAATCAGAATTCAGAAGGCAGAAGACAAAAAGCAGTAAGGCACACAGATAGATATCAAAAGGCAGAACCTCTTTATTTTGCTTTCTGCTAAATGACGCCTGCTGCCTTCTGCCCCCTGCCTTTTCAGATTTGAATCAACATAAAATTGCTCAAATTTCGAGTTCCCAACCTGCGTTTTCGCCCACAACTTGACGAAATATGTCTCGACCTCCCACACCACACGGTCGAACTTTCCTCGCTGGATGATGGATGAGAATTTTATTTGGCAACAAATATTTTTTCATGTCCCCACGGAGATAAAGCGCAACTCGGTAGTGTGGTCCTGTGCGACATTGAGTGACATGTTTTGCCAATGGTGAAGAATTCCCCAAGTCTCGGCATTAGGGCAGACGACGACGACGGGTCTGGGTATCAAATTTTATGAATTTATGATGGTGTTGCTACTGCGAAAATTGCGAGCTGAACATTCTTATCGACTTGCATGCCCGGTGAGGGATGAACCAGGAGGCTTACGATAGGGGGGCTTTGTTTGACTGATGATGGGCCCCTTGGTGGTTATCACGGGCCAGAGGGCGCTGCAGCTCAGTGTTCTTGGAATCATTCGTCAAAATTTGATATTCTTTGTGACGACCAAGATTTGGAGCTATTTTTGGAATGTTTGATATTTCTTCGGTACCATCAATCTAGGTGCATTTTCAGCATCTTTTTTTAGTTCTAATAAAATTGAAATCTACATTCAAAATACTCTAATTTAAAACATTAGCGAAAACAGAAAAACTTTTATATCAAAATGACGGAAACAAAAGAAGGGGGCCAACTTAATTTCATTTGAAAACTCCAAATCTTACCTGATATGTGTCTTTCATATCTTTTGGATTGCAATTATCTTTCAAACCAGGCAGGATATCTGCCAGCAGCACGACGAGCTCATCCCACGAGATCATTAAAAACTTTTCCCCAAAAGGCGCGTGCCGGATGCTGAAGGATTTTCACCGGTGCAAAAAAAGGAAAATCAAAATGCCTGCTCGAAAAATCTAAATTTTCCAACATCTTGGTTAAACTTGCCTCCACAGCAGCGGCTGCTGTCATCGCGGGTTTGGCGAAAAAGTTTTGCCTAATTCAATTTTTTGTTCGTTTCTCGCGCCAAGCTCGGCGCTAAAAATAAAGCACACGAAATCGAACGAATTTTCCGCGCGGCACATCTCTGCTTGTGGAAAACGAGGGAAAATGTTAGAGAAAATAAAAAAAGTTTTCCTCGCACCTTATAAAAAATAACGCAAAAAAAGGGGAAAAGATCAGTAGCTTGGCAGGAATTCATCTTCGCTGCCGCTGTATCATAAACTAGAGCAAAATTGCGGAATAATCTCATCCTGTGCCCAACTAACAAACAGCAGCAGCTTCAAAAGTGACTGAGCGATGCTTCCGGGGGAAAACTGCTGCCGCTGAGGAGGGAAATTGAAAGAATGAAGAGAAAAGTTCATTTCAAGCCAGCTTGCGCACTTTGCGGAAAGTTTTTCGCAAACCCCCCTCTCTCCTCCTTGCTTTTGAAGGAAATTGGAAGCATTTCACGAAACTATGAGGGATAAGCGAAGCTTCCGGTTTTTATTTTTTGTCTGCTCGCTCCCCCTGCAAGCTTCCAGCAACATCTCAGTCAAACAATTTTCATAAACTTCTGCTAAAAGATATTGAATTTATTAAATTAACGGTATCAAATTCTTCTTTCTTCGACCACCCCAGCGGAGGGAAAAATCAACCTGAACCAGGTGTAACCAAAAGAGAGGGAGCGAGTCAATTTGTTACAGAATTTTCCCTTTTCCCCAATTGGGAAGAACTTTGTTTGGCTTGCCGAAGAATTTTGCCAATTTTGATCACGTTTTCGGCAGGTTAAACGGTGCAAGTCGAGCGAAGATTGACTGGGCTGGAATGTTTTGCATTCCCCTCGAGGGAGTTGGGAACCGACATTTTTTGCAGGTGCGCTTGGGAAATGTTAGGCATGTATCAATGAGCTTGGAATTGTGGAATGTATTCAACTGAGCATCCTTTGTAAAATTCGTTTTTTTAATCTCATTGATAAATTAATTGGGATATTTTTGATTTTTTTTTTAAATTCGACAACATACTCTTTAGTGTTTTTTTTACAAGAATAATTCAAGAATATTATGTTTCTTATTGTGAAATAGACTTAAGCTACTAGGTTTTGGGATGTTTTTCTGTTGGGCATCTCGTTAAAAATTTTAGCACTACCGAAATTGTTTTCAAAATAATTAAAATAAGTTTTTTATGAGATTTAAAAAAAAATCTAATTTTAAAAATGCATTTCAAAATAATACAAAAAATATTTGTAAATATTATACAATTTTTAATCGCAAAAAAAATATTATTGCATTTAAAAAAAATAAAAATTATTTCTTCATATTTTCAATTCAATTCAAATATGATTGATTAACAATAAATCATTGACAATAAACATTCAAACTAATTTTAGAAAAAATCTATAAAATGAACAGTTTTTAAAAATTAAAAAAAAACCGGATTTTTTTTTTTATTTGTATGAAACTTTGTCCATCATTTTCTTATGTCCTAATAAGCCATTTTGCTTCATTAGTTTCTTCATTCTAGTTCCAAACAAATTTGGGAGCTGTCCATTGAAAAGTGCTCGAAAATCTGTATCTCAAGAAGAGATTTTCTGATTAATTTGGTGTCTTAGGCAAAGTTGTAAGTTATGATTTAAACAATTCAGTTAAAAAAGTTACAATCTTAATAAAATCGCTTGCATTTCAAAATAAATTTTTATCATAAAAACTCGATTTGATCTAACTTTACCCCCTTCGATTTTTATCACTCTTATTTTTTTTTAAGACAACAGGTGCCAATTTCTGAGAGTTTGACAGACGATTTGTTTTTCGGTCAAGTGATGATTATTTTCTCAAATGATTTGTTTTATGTGAAAAGTATTGACATGAACACAAAAATCATTTGAAAATCAGTTTTGGATGTAAAATTGATTTTTATTTCACAATTTTTTTTGTTGTCATTTTTCGGTTAAATTGGGTAACACATTTATTTTTATTGAAAAAAAGGGTCCATCCTTGTCTTCTTTTGAAAAAAAAAAAGCAGAAACTGAGAAATATATCTGCAATTTGCTTTTTTATTGCTATGATGTGACCTGGCAAAGAATGAAAAAAATATTTTTTTTAAGTTCTACTCAATTACCCCCTAGTTTATAATCAATGATATCTTTAAAACAATTAATCGGATATTAAAAGTTATAAAGTAAAAAATGTGTGAAATTTTTTCAACTCTCAGAAAAAAATATTTTTGATTTTTAAAATCACGATTAACATTAAATCAAGCCTTCTAAAATGCCTGAAAATTTTGATAATTCAGAGATCTTGAAAGAGTTGTTCAAGAAACTTTCAACAGTTTAATAACTATTTAAACATGTCGAGCATTTGACTTCATGATAAACAAATGAAACAAAAGTTTTTTTATCATCTTTCGTGCATGTTTAAAAATTTTATTTAATTTTTTTTATTAAATTTTCTGATATTTGACATAAAATCGGAGTTGGTCAGGTTTCTGGTAACAAAAGTAGATTTTATAGGAACCATCACTTTTCAGTGGAAATATAATGAAAAAAAAGAAAATGTTTGGCTATATTTCAGAAATTCTCAAAAAAATAAATAAAAAATGCATGACTCATAAAATGACTAAAGATTGTAACTTTTTATCTAGAACTCTGTCCAAACCTATAAATTTGCCGAAGACACAAAATCGATCAGAAAAATCGTTTTCAAGGGATCAATTTTAGAATATTTTTATTAAATTATTGTATGTACAGCTGCCAAAATTATATGTAGATGTTTAAAAACGCCCTAATGAAGAAAAATTGCATTTTCACTCATCTTGAAAATCGCAATCTGGTATTTTTTTGGTATTTTTCTGATCAAAGGTCAAATTTTTTCCTATAGTTTTCAACTTTTAACTGATGAAAATTAAAAAAAAGATCAAGTTTTTTTTCAGCAGGGATGTTTCGTGATTTTTTTCAAATGTCTGTAAAAAAGTCTGTGTATTGTCTAACATTCAAATATATCAATTTACAGTCACAGAAATCCATCAAAAAATGCGTTTTTGAGCATTTGAAGACCAACGCGTTTTTTAAAAGTCTGTGTACCTTAAAAAATTACTGACACAAGCTCAAATGTCAGTGAAAAACAGACAAATCTGTGCATCTGGCATCCCTGTATTTCAGTTTATTCAATGAGACAGTCCCTGTTATTTTTTTTTTTTTGCTCTCTTAATTTATGAAACATCGGGTAATCGGCTCCCCTCCCACTAACATTTACACACAAGATCCTCTGTAATTACGCTTAACTTTAAAAACAATGTAATTACAAAAGCCGACTCGGTCCTAACCAGGTCCCAGTACCGAAAAGGACCTAATAAAAATAATTTTATGAAAAAAAAAAAATTATGAAACATAATTTAAAAATACTGACAGAATAAAATTAGTTGAAACATTACATAAATAAAAGTATGAAAAGAAAAAACGCTTTGATTTGTATTTTTTTTCTGATTTTAAGAAAAATGTTTTTAACAAAACACATAAAAAGACATATAAATTAGTAAGTTAAGATTTGCTTTCTGGAGATCGCGAGGTGATGGAACGCATCAGAACCTAACACAAATATTTTGATGCTAAAAAATAAAGCGAAATCTGAATAAGGCAAGATAAAATAAGGCGAACCATGATGATAAAATAAAACTAACTTAATCCACCTAAGTGGTTGATGCCTTCCTCACTTTTTACCAACAATGGGTAATATGAGTGGTTTGGACACATATTTCAGCAATTTTTTTAGATCCAGAAAAATACGTACACACATATAACTTAAGTAATCATAACTCGAGACAGGGTTGCCAGATCTTCAATGTTTTGGACTCGTTGGAAAGGTTTTTCGATTTCCTAACCAACGATGGGTCGGATGGTGGATCCGGACATAGTTTACATACATTTAAGTGGGATCCGGCTTCAAAAAAGTGCATCAATATCACTTATGTGGCCATATCTCAAGACAGGGTTGCCAGATCTTCAATGTTTTGAACTCGTTGGAAAGGTTTTTTGATAACCTAACCAACGATGGGTCGGATGGTGGATCCGGAAATAGTTTACATACATTTAAGTGAGATCCGGCTTCCAAAAAGTTCATAAATATTACTTAAGTGGCTATATCTCGAGACAGGGTTGCCAGATCTTCAATGTTTTGGACTCGTTGGAAAAGTTTTTCGATTTCCTAACCAACGATGGGTCGGATGGTGGATCCGGACATAGTTTACATACATTTAAGTGAGATCCGGCTTCCAAAAAGTACATAAATATTATTTAAGTGGCTATATCTCGAGACAGGGTTGCCAGATCTTCAATGTTTTGGACTCGTTGGAAAGGTTTTTCGATTTCCTAACCAACGATGGGTCGGATGGTGGATCCGGACATAGTTTACATACATTTAAGTGGGATCCGGCTTCAAAAAAGTGCATCAATATCACTTATGTGGCCATATCTCGAGACAGGGTTGCCAGATCTTCAATGTTTTGAACTCGTTGGAAAGGTTTTTTGATAACCTAACCAACGATGGGTCGGATGGTGGATCCGGAAATAGTTTACATACATTTAAGTGAGATCCGGCTTCCAAAAAGTTCATAAATATTACTTAAGTGGCTATATCTCGAGACAGGGTTGCCAGATCTTCAATGTTTTGGACTCGTTGGAAAAGTTTTTCGATTTCCTAACCAACGATGGGTCGGATGGTGGATCCGGACATAGTTTACATACATTTAAGTGAGATCCGGCTTCCAAAAAGTACATAAATATTATTTAAGTGGCTATATCTCGAGACAGGGTTGCAAGATCTTCAATGTTTTGGACTCGTTAGAAAGGTTTTTTGATAACCTAACCAACGATGGGTCGGATGGTGGATTCGGACATAGTTTACATACATTTAAGTAAGGTCCGGCTTCCAAAAACTACATAAATATTACTTAAGTGGCTATATCTCGAGACAGGGTTGCCAGATCTTCAATGTTTTGAACTCGTTGGAAAGGTCTTTTGATTACCTAACCAACGATGGGTTGGATGATGGATCCGGACATAGTTATCATGCATATAAGTGAGATCCGGATAAATGTGAAAACACATTTTTATATATAACTTTTGAACTACTTATCGAAACTTCAAACAATTCAATAGCGATGTATGGGACCCTAAACCAAGTCGAATGCAACCGGTTTGATCAAAATCGGTCCAGCCAGTGCTGAGAAAACTTGGCAAGAATTTTAAACACATACATACATACACACACACACACACACATACACACACACAGACATTTGTTCAATTTTCGATTCTGAGTCGATAGGTATACATGAATATAGGTCTACGAGCTATTTTTCAAAAGTTCAATTTTCGAGCAGGATTATAGCCTTACCTCAGTGAGGAAGGCAAAAAAAGAATATAAAAACAAACTTCTTCGTCCTAGATAAATTCTGCTGCTTGTCGGAATAGAACATTGTTTTTTTTTATTATATGGTTAAAATTATTTGTGTATCCTACTGAAAGAGTTATTCACATATGGTTTCGCTTCCCTTTCTTTAAAAAATGAAAAATAAAAACAACAATCCCATTTATCACAAAATATTCCTCAATCTTCGTAAAACTTTTCGATTATCACGTATCCATTCTCGCATCCAGCGTGTAAAAAACTTTCCTATAAAAGTCCAAAATTTGTCAGCCTCAAACAGATATCCCCCAAGATAAACAGATGAGGGTTGGGCTGAGGGAGATGCAAAAGTTTTCCGTTCTATTTTGCATGCCAAATTTGACGTCTCCCAATAAACGAGAGCGTTGGAGGAAAAATGTTGGAAAGTTTGATTGGGAAAATTTTCCCAAATTGCCTGCCCACTATTTTTTAAGTTTTTCCTTACTCAAGCCACAAAAAAAAATCTCCTCCCCACCAGCCTTTGCAGTATAATGTGGTGATTGCTCGTAAATGTCACCGCCAGCAAGGATTTATTCTCTCGCTCCGTTTTCCAGCGATATAGAACAAGAGGGAAGGACTTAAAATCACCATGACAAACTGGGCGAACCGGTAGGGAATTAATTTCCCAACACGACGTCACAACCCTGGCTGGGTGGTGCTTCTGCCAGTGACTATTCCGGCTCATTAAGTATCCGTTTCCGGCAGTGAGGACGGCGACGACGAGGGGTCCACGTTGAGACCAAACGAGGGGCGAAATTAAAATTTCAAACCACATTTATGGGTGCAATATTTTATATTCCTTCTTGGTGGTGGTCTTTTTCCCCTGTAGGTTGGTGGTCATTGACTGAAGGGGGAGGTCCTTTCAGGTCCTTACGTGTACTTAGATGCAGGCAGCAAATGTGATGCCACCAAACCCCAGCCTGCAGTGCACGACTGATTAAAATTTAAATATTAGCAACGTGACCAACCAGCTGCTACACGTCGGTCGTCGTCCTGATGAGAAGTTGGAATGGTGACACAACATTGTACGGGGACAGGAGTGTGTGACCTGAATGTAATGCAGAAGTTGGTTGAATCGATTTGAAATGAGAATTTAATATTTCTTTCAATTAAGATTTCAAATTCAATATCTAAACTTGTGGAATTCTTAATAATATTTTGGGCAACCTCATTACTCAAACTTCAATCTGTTTCCAAAAGCAAGCAAGAAAACCTTCCATTTCCAGCAACATTCACTGCAAATCAAAGCACTGCGGTTTTATGGTGAGAAAAATCCCACATTCCTCCCACCCCTATCTGTCCATTCCATCGATAATGTTTGTGTAAATGTCGAGGGCGTTCAAGCAAACCGGAAAAAGCGGAGTGTATATTAACTGTTCTCAGCTTCCTCCCCCTTTTTCCCGAAGAGCTTTCTTTTGCCAAAGGCAGCCAGTGGTGCCAACAGCAGCGCAATAAAGCACACTTTATAGGTGCGATTTTCCGAAAACATTCTTCTGTACCACTTCCGGGCTGCGGTGAGGGGCCAACTTCAACAATTGCTCTGGCTGGCTGGTCCAAAGAACCACTCCATCCGGAACAGAGCAAGAGAGAGGAGTGAGTTTTCCAATCTCGAGAAAACGTCCGGAAAGAGGAAGCCATGTTATCGATGATATTCTTTCCCCCTGGCTTGAGAGTTGGAGAGAAATAGTGAAGAGTGGGGAGGAAAACATCTGCTTCTCCGCCCGGGCAATGCTGTTCGGGTTGTGGTTCTGCTGCGTGGTGGAATTTTTTAATATTTTGGGAAATAAAACTATTTTCCGGATAACTGATTCGGTAAGTGTGGCAACGATTTTCGGATGCTGTGAGGGGTAGGAGGAAAAGATTTCCGGGAAGAATTTGGTAGCCAGTTTCATCTTGTGATGCAAAACACTGTGCAAAGTTTTGGATTTTTTCTTTGTCGAATAACGACGGAGGACTTGGTGAAAAAAGCTACATAAATTACTGCATACTTATTTTTACTTAAATTATACAAAATGTTAGTAAAAAACGCAGCCAAAGTTGACCCCTGAAAAAAATTACATTTTTTTAAATCATTAGCAAAGTCACATAAAACAAGTTAAACTTCCAACCTTAAAATTTTCTAAAATTTTAAGAGTTCTTCTTTCCATTGCTTTTTAAAGATCAAATTTGGTTGAAAATTTGATTTTTGGCGATTTTTTAGGTCGAACCCTGTCTAGAGGCGGGGTTGGGTTGTGGAGGGTTAACCAATAAATTGCATGCAGAATGTACCAAGATTGCTCTAATTCTCCATACAAACTTAGAACAAACACTACATTGATGTTTCAGGGAAAAAAAAAAGAATGTGCACGTGACTCTGAAGACCTTCTAGTTTTGTTTAACCTAGAATAAAATATGTGCAGAAAAATTGGTCTTCAAAATTATCAAATATTACAAAAGAGTTATTTTCCGCATATATTTCTTTTAAATTTTTTTTAACTAGACTTTTTAAAGGGCTTCTCAATGATCAAAGGATTGTTGATTATTATTGGATCATTGCATCGGTTTTTCCATACAAGTCTCCATACAATTTTGCCAAGGATCAATACAAGAATGGTATGTAAATATTCAAAAATCTGTATCTTGAGAAGGAAATATCTTAAGGATTTGGTGTCTTAGACAAAGTTGTAGGAAAAAATAGAAAGGATTTTTAAAAATATATTCATTTTTTCAAATTAACTTTTCATCAATGACAGTTGCAATTCCAGAATCCATATTTTTAGATTTTCGAGTTTTTTTTTAATGTTTGAAGGGACCAAAAAAGGCATGTTTTGAGCCAAAGAGAAATATTGCCGCTGAATTAAAAAAATCAAGCAAATAATTGTTTTCATATGTTATTTTTAAAAAGCTGAGAAATTTGGCTTACAAACTATGAAGATTCGTTTCTTCGTTCCTGAGATTCAGCCCCTCAAATATAAAGAAATAATTGAAATGTTGTGATTAAAGTGGCTTTCAAACAGCTCTCAATTTTAAATCCCGATATATCTGAAACTGATGGTACAATTTGTAATGCCAAAGTATATACCATTCGTGAAATTTTCTGATTTCTTCGAAAAAAATATTATCAAAATTTCGAAATCAAGACTAAAATTTAGAAAATGCGTTCTTAAGAATTATCGGCCCTTTTGGAATGTTAGTCCCAATTACGATATTTCCAAAATTGTTAAATTTTCTATCCTTGTCCGGAAACCGAGCGTTGACTGACTATCCTACTTTCAACTGGGACTTTGATAAGTGGGTTGTAGCCAGCCCGAGCAGAGGTAAATAACACGGGAATACCAAATTTTGGTATTACTTGGGCAAAAAACAGAGACCAAAATGTGCCCTTTGTTGCCCAGTAATAGATGGTAAAATACCAAGAAATCATACCAAAGTCTTGTATGTGGAAGGGCACAACAATACCAAACCATGTCATTCCAAGGGTAAAATAATACCTCAAAATAAAACCATTTCAATACTAAGTTGAGGTCTTCTGGATTTTTGAACATTGCTTGAATACCAAAACTTGGTATTGCCATGGTTTAATTTATAGGTATTCCCGCGCACTTGGAAAATCAGATTTTGGTATTTCTGTGGTCTTCCACATACATGATTTTGGTATGATTTCATGGTATTTTACCATCTATTACTGGGCAACCAAGAGCACATTTTGGTCGCTGGTATTTGCACAAGAAATACCAAAATTTGGTATTTTCATACCATTTTTAGTGCAACAGTTGCAGTTAGTGAAAAAACGGAAATGATCCATATGCAACAGCCAAATCTACTCACCTGATGATTCCATGTTGTTCTTAGTGATATTCTTCACCACATCGAATGCATTTGTCATTGATGAACGGCCTGTGCTTGAAGTTCTTGAAAATTCTGAAAAATAACAAGATTGAAAAATAAGTGTAATTAAAATTAAACTGGGTTGAAATTCACCAAAATTCAATAATATGTCGATTAACTCGTTTTTCAAAGTAATTGGTTATCCCAACTTAGAGAAATTTCAACGTTTAAAAAAAAATCTTCGTGGGTATTTAAAAAAATTGAAAACCAGCTTTAACATTTATGGGTTGCAAGTCATTTTAGCGCAAAATTAATTCTATCATCAAAATTTATAAAAAAAATCCCATAGATTCAGAGTTATTTGATGAAACCTTTCAATACCAAAATAATACCAAAATGTGCCATCCAGACTTAGAAAAATTTTCACAATTTCAAGTCATTTTTTTAGGGGGTATATAAAAAATGTTTAAAATCAAGTTTGAAATTTCCGGTTTTCAATAAAAGCATTCGCTTTGAGACATCATTTTAGCGCAAAATTAATTATTTTGTCAAAATTGGTCAAAATTTTCTCATATTTTCAGAGGAATTTGATAAAACACTGTAATACCAAAAGAATACCAGTATGTGGTGTTCGACCATTGACAAATTCTGCAATTTTACAATATCAAAACAATACCTTAAATTGGTATGATAGCACATTTTGCTCTTGCATAATCCTTAAGACAAATTTTAAAGGGTCCAGGAATACCAAAATTCGGTATTGATACCAGAGAAAGGTATTATTACGCATTTCCCTGGTTATTTACCCATGCTCGGGTTGGCAGGAAAGTTATCAATCAAAATCTAGCACTGATAATGATTAAGTTATATTGTAGTTGACACATAAAAAATCTGGTATTCCCAGATTTATCTGGCAACCCTGGTTGTAGCCCACTTAAAAAGGAGACAAACGTCAAAAAACAATAAAAATTAATATTATTGAAAGATAAGTAGATGCACAAATCAAGATGAACAAATAAAAATTGTTTGTAACATTGCATATTTTATTGATTTAGACATAGTTCTTCCAACTCTAAGCGAAGCGATTTTAAATTAAGTGGTTCAAAGAAAATAGAATGTAATAACACACTTTTGAGGAAAATGTTCCTTTTAAATTATGTGCTTTTATTTTGTGGCAGGGAACAAACCATAAAACCATAAAAATATATTTTTCAACACTGTATCTCTCACTTTGTACATGTAAAATTGAAGAATAGCTCAGAATGTTTATCTCCCTTTCCTAATAAAGCTATTCTTCGGTCCAGAAGAAATCTTTGGAACAAAACAAAAGGTGCAGATGATAATGACCATTTTGACAAAATCTGAATTCTGACAAACTCATTTAAAATTTAGATTTTGATAGTCCTTACTGAAAAGCATTAATTTTGCCCAAACTCACATGGTTTTGCTACCGGCCATTCCGGGTCATTGCCATTTCCATCAAAATGTCAATTTTTATAATTGGTATCAAAAACCGTGAATTACAGTACAGCATGGGTGCTGACCCCTTCCCAAACAGGGACATGAAATTCATGCATTCATTTACCTCATCTTACCTGATTTATTTTTTTTTTTCTGGAATGAAACATCATCCGAAATATTACCCTTAGAAAAAAGTTTTTTGATAAAAATATTTTTTTTTCATATTAAAAAAAAAGTAAGTAAAACCTAACCTTGAAAAAAAAACTGATCTCGTTTTTATATTTGTTTTATTAAAAAACTTATAGTTAAAATTTATTAGCGTGTTTTGTTTTCAATTCAGGCTCACAAAAAAACTTGCAAGTTTTTTTCTCAGCAAAAAAACGCTACCTCCTAGCCTAGGTAAGGTGGTATCCCCCACGGGCAAAGCGGGAAGTAGTAATGGATATTTTATTTCCCGGAACAGTAGATGGTTAGAATTTTAAATATTTTCCCTCGGATGTATTTTCTAGGGGCAAGTTTCCCCCTCCCCCAGCGGCGGTGACCGATAGTAGCTCTGGCCAAGGTGCGGTCACCGTGAGATTCCTGCTAGATTGTCGGTTTGAAATATTGGGTGGAAAATAAAAATTCAACGTATGTAGCGTCGAGGAATATATTTTATTTCACTCGGGGAAATGCACGTGCGCGTGTGATGTGGCTGGAAAATCGAACTCGGTGGGGTTAGTTTTATCGAGGAAACGTGAACCTTTGGCATAGTTTATTGTGGAAATTGAAAAGCATTTTTTTTTGCTGATCGAAGTTGAACTTTTTTCATTGATTCAATTTTAATTGAAATCGCTGGATTAATGAAGTGGAAGTCATTAATAACCGATCAACAAAAATTCTTAATTGCCTATCAAAGGAGCTTTCAGCCAATTCCAACAAAAAAGGTCAAATTAATTTGCGGTCGCGCTTGTCACCCATCACACACACGAAAAAAAAACCTCGGCCCAAACCATTACGGCTCATGAACTCGTTAACGCTCCACCGCGGGAGAGGTTAATGATCGATTTTACACGCCCAAACTACCCCGCAAAATGGCTGGCACATTGTGGTCACCATTCGTTAATTTGGGCTGCCACCCAACACCCACCCCAAAAATGGATCAAAGAGGAAATTCCTTTTGGGGCGTGAATATGATTTCATTTCCCCGTCGTGCACATTTTCTATGATCAGAGCGAGATAATTGAAAAGTGCGCATCCGCGGCCCAACCCCTTGCAGCATCCTCTCCTCTTCCGGGGGGGTCGTTATGAATCAAACAGCGCGTGATGAACTCTTTTCGCTGCCAAACAAAAGTGGCGTGAACATTTTCTGCCCGAGCATAATTAAAAGTGGCGCCCCCGCTCCGGCTAATTGCAATTTAATGAAATCCTTTGTTGTAATACAGGAGTTGTGAGCGAAACAGAGAAAAAAAATCCAGGATGGAATAAAAGAACGCAGACGGTGCAAGAAAGGTGGTGCTTTCGCATCCACTAATCAAAAATCCATTTTTGGGAAACGGTGGAGGGAAAGGTGGGATCAGTTGGAAGCTTTGTGCAATTTGGATTTCAGATAAAAAGAACAATAAGAACTTTTAAAGGGATGGATGAATGATATTTTTCATGAACGAAAAACTTCGTAATCTTCGTGTTCAAAAAGATAATAAAAACGTAAAATTTGTTCATAAATTGTAATGTCTCCATTTCTAGTTATAAACAATAAAGATTTCAGTTTTGGAAGCTGTAGATGGATATTTGAACTTATGAATTTCTCATAAATTGAATTGCAAAATTTACCCACGTAGTTTGTGAAATACCCCCAAAAATGCTTAATGATTTTTCAAAAATCAACTTTGGATGTTTTTAACACATGAAACATGAACATGGAAAAATGTGTTCTAAGAAGTTGTCTATTTGCATGATTTTGCATCAAAGTTTAATTAATTTTTTGCATTAAAATATTAAATTTTCAACTTGTGCATAAACATATTATTGGTTACGGCTTGAACTGTTAGCAGAAAAACCTTCCATTTGATCATTTCAATAATAACATAATTCTCTTCTTCAATAATAACATTCTTCTTGACTTATAATAAACAAAAATATACAAAACTGGTTAATTTGGCAAAAATATTGGAAAAATGAACTTTGAAAAAATATGTCATAAAAAAAGATGGTTTCTAAAATAATTAGGAATTTCTGAATAAATAAAATCTGAAACGTGTGCAACTCTCCAACCAAAAAGCTATCTCATTTATTTTTTGTATTTTATCATTTTCTTTTAGTTTGTAGCTGTCTGTATCAAAATGGTAAAAAATACAATTTTTTCCACTTTATGATAAAAAATCACTTTGCCTAAATAATTATTTTGAAGAAAATATATTTAATTTGTAATTGAATCAAAATAGGCAACTTTTAAGCAATGGACCAGCAAGAAAAAATGACAGTATGTATGTATGTATGTATGTATGATCCCCATACCCGCAGGCAACTTGGTCCCGAAACACATGTGAGCGCTAGGTGAACAATTCGATCATCTTTTACTCCATAATCTGTACACCCACGTGCATAAGTTTTTTTGCACGAATTTTAATGCTAGAAATACCGGCGCATAGATCAAAATGGTTTCCCGCTTCCCTCCCCAAGCGCCGGAAATTTGTAGCGGGTGTAGGGACACTTCGCATAGACGCCCTTGCTCCCATCACGTCACTGAGGGTATGGAGCGACGAGAAATTAATAAGCATGCCCCCCCAGTCGAACCTTCATTAGAGAAGCAGGCAATCCACAACTCACAGCGAACGATCGAGGGAACACCCTACCGCGTTTATAATAAGATTGGCGTGGTATGTCTTCAATGATTTGTAAATATGTCAGAATGAATGAAAGAGTTGCCTGTATTAAAAAGGAAAGGTCTCACCAAACAACGGAGTCTTCAGAAAATTTTCATCTCTTCAATTTTGATGATCATGTTCATGATCAATCTCGAGTTGTTCCGATTCTCCGTCCGCAGTATTTTTACCGCAGTCCCTCCGAGATGTTCCTGTCAGACAGCTTCATGCGCTTGTACACGTTGGCCAGCTTCTACTGGGCCTTCTTAAGGGTCGAGACGATCTTGAACCAGAACTTGATGGCTATCGGCATCCGGCAGAAAGTTGCTCCAAACGCAAACTTAGAAAATCCCCATCTGGCGCAGACGAAGTATTTTCCTTTTCTTCCAACAGGCGCGCACCGGATTCCGCAACATTCACAAACCGTCCGAATAACAATGCTTTTACTCAAATAGATAGAAAAAACCCGAAAAACATAAAAGAAATGACACGAGCAGAAAAATTTGCGTCCGACCTCGCGCACCGGTTGCTGCGATCGGCCAAAATCACCAGCAAGAAAAAAATGACAGTGTTTCCAAATTGTCCTTTAAAAACAATTTTCAATGTCAAAATAATTAAATAATCGCCAAAAATTTCTGATTTTGCATTCAAAATATCCTAAAAAATTCAAATTCATGAAAATGTTGAAATCTCTTATTTTCAAATGTTAGTCTTGATTTAAAAAATCGAATATCGGCATTAGAGGGTTGAGTACTATAACGGTGTAGCCAAAAATCCTCAATATTTTTTTTTTGTCGTATCTAAGTAATCAGAGGTTCAATCTACGTGGTTTTATAAGCATAAATTCAAATTTAAACAAAATTTTCTGAACGCTCTGAAAAAATATGTTCAGTCTTGGGCAGCAAAATTATTTTAAAAATCGAAAAATTGCAAACTTTTTAGCAAAAAATCTAACTTAAGTTGGATTTCTCTTGAACATGCTGAAGTTAATCAAAATTGCTGAAAATAAAATTTTAGATTCGAAAGCTTTTTTATACACATAAAAATTACGTTATTTTTAATCCATGTTTTCAGAGTTTTCAAAAAACTGATTTTTTCGAAAAAATGGCACCACTGCTAAATACTTTAAGTCTCTGCTGGGTCAAAGTTGGTTTCTTTGGCCAAAAGGAAGTGTTTTACAAAGTTTATGGCAAATAAATTATTAGAAAAACGAACTTTTGGAAAATTGCTTAAAGATGAAAAAATATCAGAAGAATTGTTTATAAGTCATTAAAATCGGTTTCAAATTCATTTTACAATTTTTTTTTGTTAGAATTTAGCCAAAAATAGTAAAAAATTGTTTCACGAAAATTGAAAATTGAAAAATTGTTTCACGATTAGAAACTCTATAATATTTCAGCACCGAAAAATGCTCATGTTCATCAACTAATCTTCATCAAGGCAATTTTTCGGAATCCTCTTCTTCAACAAAGTTTACTTCCAACGACGTTAAAATATCATAAATTAAAAATACCTCATAACTCTAGCAATATGCTTTCCCCAAACTCACTGCAGTAACTCATAGCAGCAGCAGCAGACGCCGTGGAGAGTCCAAAATTAATTGCAAATAAATTTAAAACATTTCAATGTCACACAGAGTTTGGACAGGCTAAATGCTTCACAGCGAAAAAAAACGAGGGGCAAAAAGTAAAAGTTTGTGCTTAATTAGTTGCTAGCTGGCACACAGTCAGGTAACACGATATCCTCAGAGCTTTCAGAGATGGGGAACAGTCACCTCCAACCGGCAGGGAAGGAGAGGAAAAAAACGTCAAAAAAGCCAACTTTTCAAGTGAACTAAATTCGAGTGTGTGTATGTGTGCGCCGTTCGGATCTCCGTATGTGTGTGTTTAATTAAAAAAGTTTTCCTCTGCTCGAGTGAAAACTGTTTCACTAACTAGCCTGGGCTGGCAAACGGAAGGAAGGAAGTGAAATTTTGCCGTCAACCCTGAAGGGATTGGAGAGTGGGGGAGGAAAAACTCAAGCATTATTAAAGACTTTATAATCTCTGGTCGTGGCGTTTGGCTGACTGACGCAAAGTTTGCGCAAAGTACTTTTAAATGCAGTTTGCCGTGTTTTACTAAGCTTGAAACTTGGCCGTTAACCAGTTTGATGGACGGATTTTGATGCCACAATATTGAAATTAAGTCGGCATTTTTTCATAAAAATTAACAATTCATAAATTTTCAAATAAAAAGAATAAAACAAGCTCTTTTTTATTTAGAAAATGTTATATTTCACCCTAAAATTACACCCCATTACCTCACATCAATCAGCATTGGCTGAGTTGGTGGCGGAGTTGAGTTGGGTGTGTGGGAACCACCACGTCCCCGGAAGTTCCCTGCCGGAAAGGGTTACTTCCGACTGCAGTGCCTGGGCGGTAATTGGAGGAAAATTGCGAACCTCCGTCGGAGAGCCGACTCCCTCACCCTCCGGAAGTGTCCGTCATTTATCATCGAGGTCGATCGGTCCATTAAAATGGTGAGATTAAAGTGCATTTCTGCTGCTATCATTCGCGGGGGTGTTGGATTTAATAGTACTAAGCGCCCGATTGAATCTGGCAAACGGATTGGTTGAAATGATTTGGAAAATTGCGAGTTATCAAATTCGAAATCATTTCAATCAAATTTGTTGTCAAGCGATGAAATATTTCTGACAGGCAACAGAAAAAATAATTTAGAATAACTACCACAGGATGTGATGATTTCCACAACAAAAACAGAAAAAACATTGAAAAAATGCATAATTTTTTAACATTTTTACATAATTTTTGTTTTGTTGAAAAAGGTTGTCTTCAAGCACATTATAGAATAATTCCCTAGGTTTTTCTGAAGCAAACTCCAATTATAAAATAAATTACACATTAAATATGTTCATACCTAACTTAAAAATTTCCATGTTTTTTAAATTAAAAACCGATACTTAATCCACCTTTAGGTGGTTGATGCCTTCCTCACATTCATAAAGTCAATACATTCAGTAAAAATAGCAACATTCCCTTAACATGTTTAACAAATCAATTTTATAACTGATTTCTTTTGATAGGGTTTACAGACCTTCAATTTTTCTGGCTCATCGGCAAGGTCTGATAATAAAAAAAACCTATCCAACGAAGGTTTACATGGAAGATTCAGACAATATTTTTATCACAATATCTCAGATCCGGCCTTCAGAAAGTATATAAAAAACACTTAAGTGCCAATAACTTTTGATAGGGTTGTCAGATCCTTGATGTGTTAGGCTCATTTGAAAGGTCTTTCAATTATCTACACAGAAAAAAATGATGGTAATATTCATCAGGAAATGGTGACAGATTTTGTGGCAAAATAAATGATAAATTTTACCCTAGAAAATGATGAATTTTCATCAGTTTTTGATGAATATTCATCTGGTTCACATTTTTACACATTTTTTATGTAATATTACTCAAAAAAGAGGTAATATTCAACCTATCAAATTTTCAACATTCCCAAATTTAACTTTTTTTTTTCTGTGTAACTAACAATGGGTCGCATGATGGACCCGGACATAATTTTTACTGGAATATGTGAGATCCAGCCTCCAAAAAGTGTATAAATAACATTTAATTGCTAATAACTTTTGATAGGGTTGTCAGATCTTCAATGTTTTGAGCTCATTGGAAAGGTCTTTTTAATACCTTTCTGAAAATGTATAACATGATAGGGTTTCTTGCAAAAACCACCCTTTTTACAATCTTTCGGACATACGACAAAATCGTTCTTTTAGCATAACTTTTGAAGTACTTAACTAAACTTGCTGATTTTAAATAGAGACCTATGGGACCCCAAGATGGATCGAACGAGACTAATACGGTCAAAATCCGTTCATCCAGTCCGGAGATAATCGAGTGACAATTTTTTTGTCCACCCACCTACACACATCCACACAGACATTTGCTCAGAACATGATTCTGAGTCGATATGTATACGTGAAGGTGGGTCTACGAGGTCGAATTAAGAAGTTCATTTTTCGAGTGATTTTATAGCCTTTCCTCAGTAAGGTGAGGAAGGCAAAAATTAAATACGACGCACAAAAACTTTTCGAAAAATTAACAGAAACAATATTTTCATATTCTTTTAAAAACATGTCGTAACTTAAGTTGTACTCGAAAATAAGACCCATCAGAATAAATTGTACGATGGCTTTTTGAGTTTTATCAACTTTTTTGCGAAATGTTTTTTTTTTGTAAATCTTACACAAAGAGATTAAATGAGAACCAAAAATCGCTATTTCTGAAATCGAGCGACCTGTTTGAATTTTATTCATATCTTACTTTCACTTTCCATTTCTTACATTCTTTTTTGAAACATAATAAATTATGATAAGTGTTTTTTAATGTTCGATTATGTTTATTAAAGTTGATTTCATACAAAAATAAAACATGAGGCTAAATTTTATCTATAAATTTTAATTAAACAATAATTTTGACCAAATGATTGAAATGCTGTCCCCCCGAAAAAAAAAACCTTTGAATTAAAATTTTTCGGTAGGGTTCAATTTATTGAACATAAATAAAAATTTAAAACTTCTGAAAATGCTCCCCATTCGTAAAATATAAAAAATGTTTTCGAAAAAGATTAAATGTTTAAAAATATTGTACGTCTAATTTCAGCGTCAAATTTTCCAGCAAATCTTGATCTACATGATAATTTTTCAGATTCTACACAAAATATTGATTTTGATGATTTTGCAATGTATTTTAGCATTTTGCTCTACTTTTTGATAGATTTCTTATCATAGTCATGCTTTTGTTTAATATTGGCAAAATATCAATAAATTTATGGAGAAAATAAAAAAAAATACGTTTTATTTTTATTGATCGAATCTGTTTTCAAATTTTAAAAAAGATTTATATTAAATAATCCTACAAATTTTGAATAGTTCACAATCGAATAGTTGTGTTGTTGTTTCTTTGAAAGTTTAAATTATAAATACTCAAAAAAGCATTTTTTTTTCAGAGCTTAGAAACCACTGCAACCAATTATTATTATAGGAATATTAAATATGAACATTCTAAAGATTTTACTTTAAAAGATTTTCCAATGAGAATTATTATTTGTAGCTATACATATTGCTTGTCCCCAGATAACTGAAATTAAATTTGCATTCGTCTTAACTTGACAAAAAAAATTAAATACAAATCAGATGCGGAATTAGAGATAGAAGATAAACCTGAACTCTAAAAACAAGTGTGATATTATTCTGAAAATGATAACTCAAATTAAACGAAACATTTAACTCTGTTCAAGCATCCAATTTTTTTCACCTTCCAAAACTCAACTATATTTACAGTTTAGTTCAGTATTTTTTTCAGAAATAAAATCATTGAATTTGAGATCATTTTTTCAAATTTTCCCATAATTTTAGGGTTTTAGATTGGACAAAACACACACAAACAATTTACTCAAGAAGTTCCTCAATCAACTCTGAGTTGAAAGAACCCGTCTTTTTTATTGTTTTAAAACATCGACGAACTAAATTCCCAATGATACAATGAAGATAATTGTTTGTTAAAAACTTCAAAGTTTGAAAAATCTTTGAAAAAAAAAATAGTATTTTAGATAACAAAACATTTTGCGTTCAAATAACTCCTTGTCGAAACTTTCAAAACTTTTCCATTTTTCGATTTTAATTTGTCTCATTTCTCCCTTTCTCGCAAACTTTTTCAAAAGCTCCCGCAAAACAAGTGCACCGAGTGAGGCAACCGACTAGTTTTGTCCCTTAAACTTGTCCACCAACGCAGCGACGAGACACCACACGCGCCGGACGCAAAACTTTGAACAGCAAAACGCAAAACTTTCCCGCCCACAGAAAAGCGCACACTATCTTTCGCCCTTAAGAGTTGTTCTGCCCACGCAGTAGGACACAAAAACAAGCCTTGTCCTCAAATCCAGAACCAGAACCAGTTGGGCTGAAAGTACCGATAAAGTTTTTCTGCAGTTTTCGGAGGACAAACTTGGTTTCTTCTTCTTCTTTAAAAATCTTGAGGGTAGAGGAGAGAAAAAGTTCTGATTGAATATGAGCTTGGACCAGTTACTCCTCGTCTGGTTCTGCCCAGAAGGGGTTTATTTTTGTTCATCATTTTTCCGTTTGCTGTCCAAGAGGAGCCCGGAGCAGGAGACTTAGGGAAAGCAGGAAATCAACCGGACTTGGGCACTTCCTTCCGGACAAGAGTTGGCCACAGTGTAGACGATGAAGCAGCAGCAGAAGATGCATACACACTGTTGATCGGGAAGTTTGCATTTTTCTCTGTGTGCAACTTTGTTTGGTCGGAAAATTGCGTCCTGGAGAACCGCAGAAGAAGAAAGGGTCCGAAACTTTGAAGTGAAGTGAGTGGAGCTGCAAATCGAGCAAATTTATATTCATGACACGACCATCAAAATTTTATGGATAAATATAATAAATTTGCGAGTACACTGCTTTTCCATTCCCGGCATATCAGTTTGTGGTTTGGGGTGAATTGGGACAGAGAGAAAGCAGCAGCGTGCCACCGACTGAATAATAACCGGCGAAGGAAAAAATCAAACCATCCACATTAACGACCCCCGGGTCTTTTGTGGTCTCTTTTGCAAGTTTCTGCTCGAACCTAGGAGTCCGAAGGCTTGAATGGGGGGAGCACCCAAACCTCTTTCTACTCCAAGGAACCTTCCACCCCAGTGTTTGAACTGACGACCTTTGGATTGCGAGTCCAATCGCCGCCAGCGATTCCACCGGAGTAGGCTTGGTTTGGTGTGTTGTTTGTACTTATGACTCCTACACCTAGAATGACTTAACGGCCTAACAACCAAGGCCGGGACCGACATTTTACTTCCTCATCCGATGGAAGGTTGTAGCAGATGGGAATTGAACCCAGAATCATCCGCTTACAAAGCGGACAGCGTAACCATTCGGCCACGCACTGCCACTGCCAAACCGGCGAAGGAGTTTACTTTAAATTTCTTAAGTTTCTTAAATTTCTAAAATTTCTAAAATTTCTAAAATTTCTAAAATTTCTAAAATTTCTTAAATTTCTTCAATTTCTTAAATTTCTTAAATTTCTTAAATTTCTTAAATTTCTTAAATTTCTTAAATTTCTTAAATTTCTTAAATTTCTTTCTTAAATTTCTTAAATTTCTTAAATTTCTTATATTTTTTAAATTTCTTAATTTGAATCTCCTCCATTTACGGTTCAAACTTGCAACATTCACAAAAACAGTAGCATTTCCTCACACCTGAGTTTCGTTGGGGGTGGTAGCGACACCAGAAGGGTTCTCGTCCAAGGTTCGTTCTTTTTTTTCGCAATATCGCAGTATTATTCTGCCCTGCTTTCGCAAAATTTCCCACTCACTGGTAATTTATCATCATTTTTGTCGTAACTTTGATACCATCCCACCAACAAAACCCATTCATGGGGGGGAAGAGAGCTCGAAGCACTTTTTTCACTTCAAAATTTTCCCCGGGAAAGTGGTGTGAGGTTTCAAAAGGTTTTGCGAAAAAGCGGAACTATTTTCCACCAAAGTTTGGACATGAGTGGGAGATAGAAAGTGAGCGGTGAAGTGAGAAAGCCGAAAATCGTTCCATTATTTTAACGAGACTCCGGACTTTTATAGCAGGTGGCCTGCAGAGGGCTGTAAATTCATAAATCCGAACCTGCCAGCCAGTGAGGCAGTGTCTGGAAAACGACTAACTTTTTACGGTTTTCAGAAGGAGAGCGGAAAGGGGGGAGGGGGTTGTTTGTGTGTGATTTGCTTTGTGGAAACGCTTTTTGCAGCCCGATAAAGTCTAAAACGGTCGTCATTTCCAGGTGGGAATGGCATTTGAATAAATTTTGAGATTTATTCCAATCACTGTACACTAAATCCCCTAAATACGCTCCCCCCGATTGCGCCTCCCCCGTTTTGCGCCCCCCGAATTGCGCTCAAACCCCGAAATAACGCTCCCCCCAAATAACGCTCTATGGGCGCAAATCGGGGGAGCGTTATTGCGGGGTTTTGGCGTAAAATGAGTTTTCTTTTTAAATGTACTTTATTTTCATATAAATGAAACATTTATATAAGGGGTCATCCACACAACACGGATAAGGGGCCATCCACAAATCAGGGTATCCAAGAACTCCCGGAAGTCATGCCCTAGATATCTACTTGATCAACGGGGGTCTATATGGGTGAACTAACCATCGGTATAGCTTCAGGTAGCTTCAGTGAACCACGATGGATACCCTTCGCCATGTTGGATTGTTATGGGTCCTCCAGGAACTCCCGGAAGTTATGACCTGATGATCTACTTGATCAACGGGGGTCTATATGGGTGTATTAACCATCGGTATAGCTTCCGGTAGCTTCTGTGAACCACGATGAATATTCTGGGTTATGTTGGATTGTTATGGGTCCTCCAGGAACTCCCGGGAGTTATGACCTGATGATCTACCTGATCAACGGGGGTCTATATGGGTGTGTTAACCATCGGTATAGCTTCAGGTAGCTTCAGTGAACCACGATGGATACCCTTCGCCATGTTGGATTGTTATGGGTCCTCCAGGAACTCCCGAGAGTTATGACCTGATGATTTACCTGATCAACGCGGGTCTATATGGGTGTATTAACCATCGGTATAGCTTCAGGTAACTTCAGTGAACCAAGATGGATATTCTGGAGTACGTTGGATTGTTATGGGTCCTCCAGGAACTTCCGGGAGTTATGACCTGATGATCTACCTGATCGACGGGGGTCTGTATAGATACATGAACCATCGGTATAGCTTCATGTAGCTTCACTGAACCACGATGGATAATCTGGGGTACGTTGGACTGTTATGAGTCATCCAAGAACTCTCGAAAGTGATGACCTGATGATCTACCTGATCAACGGGGGTCTATATGGGTGTGTTAACCATCGGTATAGCTTCAGGTAGCTTCAGTGAACCACGATGGATACCCTTCGCCATGTTGGATTGTTATGGGTCCTCCAGGAACTCCCGAGAGTTATGACCTGATGATTTACCTGATCAACGCGGGTCTATATGGGTGTATTAACCATCGGTATAGCTTCCGGTAGCTTCTGTGAACCACGATGAATATTCTGGGTTATGTTGGATTGTTATGGGTCCTCCAGGAACTCCCGGGAGTTATGACCTGATGATCTACCTGATCAACGGGGGTCTATATGGGTGTGTTAACCATCGGTATAGCTTCAGGTAGCTTCAGTGAACCACGATGGATACCCTTCGCCATGTTGAATTGTTATGGGTCCTCCAGGAACTCCCGAGAGTTATGACCTGATGATTTACCTGATCAACGCGGGTCTATATGGGTGTATTAACCATCGGTATAGCTTCAGGTAACTTCAGTGAACCAAGATGGATATTCTGGAGTACGTTGGATTGTTATGGGTCCTCCAGGAACTCCCGGGAGTTATGACCTGATGATCTACCTGATCAACGGGGGTCTATATGGGTGTGTTAACCATCGGTATAGCTTCAGGTAGCTTCAGTGAACCACGATGGATACCCTTCGCCATGTTGGATTGTTATGGGTCCTCCAGGAACTCCCGAGAGTTATGACCTGATGATTTACCTGATCAACGCGGGTCTATATGGGTGTATTAACCATCGGTATAGCTTCCGGTAGCTTCTGTGAACCACGATGAATATTCTGGGTTATGTTGGATTGTTATGGGTCCTCCAGGAACTCCCGGGAGTTATGACCTGATGATCTACCTGATCAACGGGGGTCTATATGGGTGTGTTAACCATCGGTATAGCTTCAGGTAGCTTCAGTGAACCACGATGGATACCCTTCGCCATGTTGAATTGTTCTCGGTCATCTAAGGACTCCGTAAAGTCATGGCATGGTTAAAGTAGACACCCAGGCCATGACTTCCTGAATTTCTGAAAAACCCTAAACATTCCAACAAGCTGCAAAGTATACATCTTTGTCAACTGAAGTTACCTTAAGCTATACCGTTGGTAATATACCCATGTAGACCCCCGTTGATCAGGTAGATCATAAGGTCATAACTCCCGGGAGTTCTTGGAGGACCCATAACAATCCAACGTACCCCAGAATATCCATCGTGGTTCACTGAAGCTACCTGAAGCTATACCGATGGTTAATACACCCATATAGACCCCCGTTGATCAGGTAGATCATCAGGTCATAACTCCCGGGAGTTCCTGGAGAACCCATAACAATCCAACATAACCCAGAATATCCATCGTGGTTCACTGAAGCTACCTGAAGCTATACAGATGGTTAATACACCCATATAGACCCCCGCTGATCAGGTAGATCATCAGGTCATAACTCCCGGGAGTTCCTGGAGGACCCATAACAATCCAACGTAACCCAGAATATCCATCGTGGTTCACTGAAGCTACCGGAAGTTATACCGATGGTTAACACACCCATATAGACCCCCGTTGATCAGGTAGATCATCAGGTCATAACTTCCGGGAGTTCCTGGAGAACCCATAACAATCCAAAATGGCGAAGGGTATCCATCGTGGTTCACTGAAGCTATCTGAAGCTATTCCGATGGTTAGTTAACCCATATAGACCCCCGTTGATCAGGTAGATCATCAGGTCATAACTCCCGGGAGTTCCTGGAGGACCCATAACAATCCAACATGGCGAAGGGTATCCATCGTGGTTCACTGAAGCTACCTGAAGTTATACCGATGGTTAGTTCACCCATATAGACCCCGTTGATCAAGTAGATATCTAGGGCATGACTTCCGGGAGTTCTTAGATACCCAGTTTTGTGGATGGCCCCTTATCCGTGTTTCGTGGATGACCCCTTATACAAATGTTTCATTAATGAGTAAATAAAGTACATTTAAAAAGAAAACCCCATTTTACGCCAAAACCCCGCAATAACGCTCCCCCGATTTGCGCTCAAACCCCGAAATAACGCTCCCCCCGTTTGCGCTCAAACCCCGAAATAACGCTCCCCCGAATTGCGCTCTCCCCCGGTGTGCGCCCCCCCAAAAAGAGCGCACATGGGGGATTTAGTGTAATTTACATTTGTCTGGCTGGCGAAATGGAACGTGATTCTTGTAATGGTTCGAGTTTTAATATTAAATTATTCAAAATTAATTTTAAACATTTGGAGATAATCACTTTCAAAACAGGCAAAGGTTACAATAATTTTCTTTTCTAAAAACGGCCATACAAGTTTCGGCATTTTGAGTATTAAACATAATCGTTTTGATAATGAACTTGAAAATGGCCATTTCGACAGTGTTGGTCACAACTTAAAGTGAATAATGCCCAAACAAGTGGCCACAAACTGGCAATCATAAATAAAATAATTGAAATTTCGAAGAATAAAGTTCAAGAACTTTGTGCAGAGTTCTTTGTCATATTGGTCATGCGTAACATAACCACCTGCACCATTTGCAAATGAAAGTATCATGATTTTTGGGTCATTATCTGCCAACTCACTCGATATCGATTTCGTGAAACTTTGTCCTAAAGGGTAACTTTTGTCCCTGATCACGAATCTGAGCTCCATTTTTCGATATCTCGTGACGGAGGGGCGGTACGACCCCTTTCATTTTTGAACTTTAGAAAAAAGACGTGTTTTTCAATGATTTGCAGCCTGAAATGGTGATGGTTTGGAAATTTTGAATGCATGACAAAAGGTCTAAAAACATAAAATCGAACGGACAAAAGGTCGAATGAACAAAAGGTCGAAAGCGGACAAAAGGTCGATTGAACAAAACGTCGAAAGGACAAAACATCGAATTTAAACTTCTACAAAAAAAATTGTTTTGATGTGAGCCTAAATGCATAAATATTGAACGGTTTTCATTAATTTCACTTCTACATTCTAAAAAAAATTAGAGGTCTTCTGAATAAAAACTTGTTTATCTTGAAAAATATAAATAAATACGATCGAATTTGTTATATATATACCGCTATATTTTTGAAGCCAGATTTTTCTAAGAAGAAGATAATTTCATTTTTCGAAACTTTTAAAGAATGGAAAGTCTCAAAATTACTCCATATTTTTAATTATAAATGAAACCAAAACTATTACAAAATTTTGGAAGCAGTATTTTAAAAAAACAATTGCTTATATTTGGAAGAAACAAAAAATCACAAAAACATTACGACAGTTATAAATAAGGTTTAAAAATTAAAACTTAAAAATATTTAAGAAAGCTTTTTTTTTTTTTTTTTTTTGGAGAAACTGGTCGTATTTGAAAAAATGAAAAACCGCACAAAAATATTATGACAATCAAAAATAGGTTGTTCCAAAAATAAACATAAAATTCCAAAATATTGGAAAAATGGAAAAATTCACAAAAGTTATACATTAAAAAGAAAAAGTTGTTTTAAAAATTAAATAAAAACTTACAAAACTTACATACTTGGAAGAATGAAAAAAAAAACACAAAAACATTACGACATTCAAGAAAAGGTTGTTTAATTTTAAAAAAAATATTTTAAAAAAATCGTTTTTTATCTTAATTTCTAAAAGGATGGACTCACAGAAAAAATTGGATTTGTAAATAAAAAAAAAAATCAAGAATATTTTAAAAGTTTATCATTATTACTATTATTTCATTCATTTTTTCACATTCGACCTTTTGTCCTTTCGACCTTTTGTCGCACATTTGGAATTTTGGTGTCAAAGGGACTTTTATGTAAAATTGGACGTCCGATGTGATGGCCTACTCAGAACTCCAATAAAAAGATTTTTTCATCGAAAAAAAAAATACAAAACTAGTTTCAAAAATTCTGTCGTTACTCGTCATTGCTATTGGGACTATCATTTTATAGGAAATTAAATGTACTTTTCAAATCTGCAATAACCTATTTATTGCATTTTTTCATTTAGAATAAAAAATTCTATTTTTAAAATTTCGTGCTTTTGGTAACTTTGCAGTGTAGAATTTAAAAAAATAGACTTGGCCTCATATAAATCAAAAATTTTGAAAAATATCTAAGCAAAATCTGAATTTCAAAACTGAAAGATATTTATTCCAAATAGTTTTTTTTTTGTTCCTAAGATCGCGTGAATGTTGGTAATTTTATACAAGTAAAAAAATATAAAATCAAATAATCTGAATATTGTATGATAACTTAAAAGCAATTAAATTTAGTAGAAATACAATTTGAAAATATTAGGATTTTTGGAAGTGTGCATGGACAAAACGTTGTGCGTTTTGCAAAACAAAATAAATTGAAGGAAATTTGCTAAATGCAACCTTATTACATTTTTCTTGGGTAAAAACGATATTCTTTTATTAAAACATGGTTTATCGGAGTGTTCGCTTTGATTTAGAATTAGACCTTAAAAAAAACGTCAATAATTTTCTTCACGCTCCACTCAGTTTAGAATTCACAATTTACGGTCACTTAACTCTTTGCTTCACATATTTGCATCCACAACTCGTTCCATTGTCATTCCGGTCAAGTCGATCGGAAAAGTGTTATTCTTATCAAAGCAAAGTCCTGGAAGGAGCAAGATCCATCCATCCTTACAAACGGAGGACATAACATAAAAGGATGGCCCATTTGCGCCAACATTCCGGAAACCGGTGCATCGAGATGTCCTTTTAGCTTCTGCGTTGGCTTTTATTGAGGATGCGAAGAAATGGGGAGGGGAAGGGAGTTTGTAGATATTACAGCAAAAACAGCCTTTTCCGATAAGAATGACTTTGGCTGGACTTTGTTTGCATCGAACGATTGATTCCCCCCCTTTTGCATATCGATGTATGCTGATGATGATGGTCCGGAAACGGGGGACGGGTTTCCCCCGGTGGATCGAGTTCCAGGATGGACAGGCATCTCATCTAGCATAACATAACATGTATTGAGTTCCCTTCCGGTTGGCAGGCTGGCTGCCTTCGGGCTATTGGGACGATTCTCTTGTTAACGTCCCCGGAAGATGGGTGGGGGATGCCTTCACCTTAAATGGTTGGTTAAGTTTACTTCGTTTGAAAAGCCAAAGGACGTTATTGGTTTGATTTGAAATTCTTGCATTGAAATGGCCAGGAATACTCAAGCCTGAAAGTATGCAACCATGTCCATCATTGCAAGAGATGCCATGAGTAATCGTTCTTCTTTCCCTGGAACCAGGACATTTCACCCGAAAAAGCAATCACATCCACTCAACCATCTAATCGGTTTTCAATCCCGTTTATCGCTGGGCAACCTCGAGCCTGTGAATCCCGACCAAATTGAGGGGAACTAATTAGATTAAAACAGCTCTTTCCCAGACTCTCACAAACACACTCGTTCACTAACTATCGGGAAAAATGGGAGGAGATTTCGGGGTGAAAACTAAGAAAACCTTTTTATTCCAGCCGGGAGATCCCTCTCTGGTCTGGAATTGAATTACACCAGGCCATTCCCGGGGAAGACCGCGTTGGGTGAAGTGATGCGAGAAAAGATTTGGCAACTTTTTGTGCGAAGGGGGAGTCGGAGAACTTGGCCTCAAACCGGCGGGACGTGTTTACTTTTGACGATGAGGGCTCAATTTTGTTTTTTCCCGAGAAAAAGGAAAACTAGGCACATTTTTTCATTGAGCTACACCATCAGTTCCAAGGATGGGAAAGTTAATAAATGGACTCGATTGGCAAATTAATTGGAAGTTGTTTGTTTTGGAGTCGTTGCTGGGTTGTTTCTACTTTTTTTCCTCGGAAATTGAGGCCGAATGAGACCGCCCATTTGTGTAATTGCTGGGGCACGAACGATGCGTTAATATTTGATGAGCTATTAATAAATTATGAACGCACTTTGCTGCTGCTTCTGGTGGTGGAAGAGAGGTCTATTTCAAGTTGATAAATGACCGGAAAGTTTGTTTTAGAAGAGTTTTGTTTCCGGGGATTAGATGGTTGGTTGGATTGACAAGGACCAGTTTGCTTTTCGTTGGAAATTTTCGCAACCACCAGAATTAGTTCAGGTACATATCTCGACTTTTTTTAATTAGGTCCTATAAACAAATGAAAGACAATAGCTTATAGGACCTTTTCAAAAAAAACTCTGGATATTTTTCCGTAAGTTACTTTTAATAGTAGTTTATGCAACAAGTTGCAAAAAGAAGATTTTTTCAGCACGAGTCGTACATTTATCCAACGAGGTTTACCGAGTTGGATAAATACGACGAGTGCTGAAAAAATCAAGTTTTGCAACGAGTTGCTTACAACATTTTTTGCAATTCCGAAAAACGCTTCTTGAATGGAATTTTATGTCAAACATTCATGTGTTTAGTAAATTCACCGTTCAAAACAAAAAAATATTTAAAAATGTTACTTTTCGATAATAGTGTTGAAAAGTTTAAAGTTTCAGCACGCATTTCAGTGCTGAAAAGTAGAACTTTTCAGCACTGGTATTGAAAGGTATTAATTTTCCTTTCTGTTATTTTTGGTAGGGAAAAGTAGGCCGTTTCGTTTCTCCAGAAGGACAGGAAAAGTTGACAGTTTTACAGCGGAATTGCACAAAATATATTTTTCAATTTGGATGCCCATTCCTTATGTCCAAGTAAGGAACTTTCATCATTAGTTTCTCCATCCAAGCATCCATAAAAACTTGGGAGCTGTCTAAACAAAAATGACAACATTCGAAAATCAGTATCTTGAGCAGGGTTTTTTAAAAAAAAAAAGGTTTTAGGTTATGATTAAAATTTTCAACCACTAATAAGTACGCGGGAAAAATCTTTCGGTCATTGCATATTCATCAATTGACGTTTATTTTAGGTCCACAGATCGATTATTGTTGTGATAAAATCCACAACAACTTTAACTTTAACCCTGTGGTCGATACGATCAAAAACGTTAAAAATTAGCGGTAAAATTTTGTAATTAGTTCACTGATAGTCTGCACATTTTGAATTGCTTTTGGGTTTTGAAATTTCTAAAATCAGGCCAAAATTTACAGATTATTGTTTTATTTTTATTTTTTGCCACGCGACTTTGATCAGAGCCAAGGGACAAGAACTTGAAAAATAATCGTACCAGCCTTATTGTTTCATTTCATTTAGGCTAGCACATATTTTAAAAGATTATATCAATGACAAAAGATGCAAACACATATAAATATTAAAAATTTAAATTTTGAGAGCCACGGTATTTACTTAAAAAAGTATTTTAAAATGCATTTAACATAAGGTAAGTTGTCAGTGAGTTGTAATCATTATTTCCCAATTTATTTAAATACAAAAAAAAAACTCGCATACATCGGAATTTAAAAAAAAATCAATATATTTTCAATTGAGCCTATAAATGCAAAATGTGATATTTTCAACGCAGGAAACTGCATTTGAAATAGTTTTTAGTTGATTGCACTGCCATTAAAACTTCATTTCATTTCTATTTCGTCACCTGACCTGCCCAAAATTAAAAGGAGGGGGGGCGGGGTTGACATCAATTTTAAAAAAAATATATGTAACGGCAACAAAACCTAAAAATATGATTCAAAGGATCAAAATGCCAACCTCAAAATTAAGTGATTTCTCAAAAGTTTCGTAAAACTTTCATAGCAATTTCCAAATGGAATTCGCAATCGAAAAAAAAAAATTGACAAAACGCGCTAAAAGTTAAAAAAAAAATTTAAGGTATTTTCAGAAAACATTAGTCATTTAAAAATAAAGACGAGAATTGCCCTCCTAGAATTCTGGAATTATTTTTTTAAATTAACTCAAAATTTTTGGGAGTTTCCTTTGATCAATTTCTCAAAATCTGTAATTTTTTTTCATTTTTTGCATTAAAAACTAAAAAAAATTTAAGCTATAGAGTACTCCCAAAAATGTTGTGCTGACCTGTGATTTTTTTTGTTAAAAATTGTGGAAAAAATATAAATATTGAAAAAACAAGCTATAGTTTCAATATTTGCATGGAAAAAGTGTTTTAAAATGTACTTTACACTAATTCAGTTGTTTTGTAATGTTTTCAAAAAATGTAAGATTTGACGAAAACAAAAAAAATTTCGATAATAAACATCAACAATTTTCAAAAATTAAAAAAGATTGTTAAATCAACCCAAAAATGCTAAAAATGCATTTTAAAGTGATTTCATCTAATTGCACTTCAATTTCCATGGAAATTTTGAAGTTTTTTTGAAAAAAAAATTTTTTGCCCCCTGATTTTTCGGGCCGATTTTGAAGGGAGACAAAAACTTTTGAAAATATTTGTGCCCAATTAAAATATTGGAATCAAGACATTATTTTTTTTGAGATCCAAATCATCAAAACGTCACCATTTTGAATGGTTAGTTTTGATTCTAGAATTATAAAATTAGTTGCTAAGATATTGGCAACAGAAAATGAGAAGAAATTTGGGTGAGAAATACAAAAATATTTTTTTTTCATTCGTCGTATTTCAGCAATCAGAGGTCCAGTCTTCAATTGTTCCCAGATAAAATTTAAGGAAATTTTCTAAACATTCCGTTTTTTTTTTTCTTCAGAAAATGTCATTAATGGACACTTCTTAAAAAATAAAAAAACTGAAATTTATCGCATAAACTGTGCAGTTGATCTAAATTTCTGTAAAGTACTTTTCGTTTGTAAATTTGAAAGACATTTTTACTTAAAATGTGTCAGAAAAATGGTAACAACTTTTAAACAAAAATCACAAAAGTACTTCTCGAACTCAAATAGAATGTTACGTTAAAAAACAATCAGCTATAATATTATGTCACAGAATTCCAAGATCACTATTTTTTCCCAGAATTTTAAACAAATGATTACAATCTAATTTAACATATGAGATTCAGAAAATTCGGAAAATATTATAAATTAATGATAAAAACAAAACATCAATGATTTTTCCAGATGTTTTCACTTCTTAAAAACAACATCTGAATGGAAAACAAAACCTTAAAAATAAACTTTTCCATCGTTTGCTTAGGGAAGATATATTACTCCACTCAGACCCAACAACTTTCAATACATCTGCAAACAGAATCAATTCTGGCCTGCTCGCGTGGTGGCCCTTCTTTCATCGACGAACCGTTATTTATTTATATCTCATCGGTTCGTTTCCTGGTTGAACACTTGCAAAAATTACTAGCCTGGGCAAAATAATGTTAGTTTTTTATATTAAAAAATACTGATAATTTTCTTTAATAAATAATGCAAACTAATTAAAATATTTTTACTTCAAATTTACTTTTCACAGTGTCGTCCCAAGCCAGGTTGAGAAACAATAAAAAAGAAGAGTGTCCCCCTCCCCCACCTCAAACCACCCACTTTCAAAGAGGGTGGTGAAACTAAACAGAAATCGTGAGCTTGATAAGCGGGTCGCTACCTTCTTCATCTTTTTCTTTTTATTCCTCTTCTGAGTGACACATGTGAGCTTTTCCCTTCTTTCGCTAGCTGCCAGAGGGAATAAAAGTTTCTCCGAGCTGTCCGTGTGTCACACTTTCTGCTTTGGTTGGTTCTGCTGGTCGTTTGCTCATGTGACACCGGATCAGTTCGGTTCAGCGGGGTTTGTTTCAGTTTCAATTTGGAGATGGGGACGGTTTCGGCTAAAGTTAGGGTCGATGTTCGGAATAGGGCTATTTTGACAGATATTTGAAGCAAATTTCTGTTTTTTTATTATGTTTTCTTTGTAAAGTATTTTTATTACATTTTTTCCCTGAATTTCAGGAAATAAGTTCAATATTTGTCAAATTACTCCAGTAGAAATCTTCTTCAGAAGCAAGCTACCAAAGATTATTGACACAACCCTCGATGATCTTTGAAATCTCACCAACAGTTTCCATCGACAAATCTTCCCAACTGTAACTTCTCGTGCCAACTTTGGGGCGAAATTTTCTGGAAACTCTCTTCACGTCAATTTATTCCAGCCAACTTGCGGGTTTGCTTTCAAAAGTCCCAGCAAAAATAAAATACTAATTGAATTGGACACGTTTTGGGGTCATAAAACCACTGTCAGTTTAAATAACCCTCATCCAATTTGTAAAGCTTAGGACAGCTTTTCCCCGGGCTAACAAATCAAGACTTAGAGTGGCAGTTTCGCGCTGACTGTGGCATTATTGTGACGGGGAAAAAATGGGAACGATTTGCCCCTCCCCACACTATATTGCTCCAAATTTATGAATCCAATAGAATTTAATTATTATCTGGGAAAAAGTCCCTTCTGCTTCGTTGAGCACTTTTTGCCTCGTGTTTCTCTTGTTCAAAGCAAAATTCTATTTTCCTTCTCATCAGAAGGCACAAAAAGACACTAACAAACATAATTTGGTCCGGGAAAGCGAACACGAAGCCAAGAGGAATTATCTGCTGCCTGGCCCAAATAATAACCTCAGCATTATTAAATCTCCACGACATGGAAATCTTCCTCTTCGACTCAATTTAAATTCATAAAAAATGCATGCGAAGAAAATCGGATTGCTGGCGTGACTAACCTTCCCCCCTAATCCACCCAACCTCCTCCTACTACTCTTGGAAAAATATTTTCTCACAAATTGGGCAGTTTTGGATGAACTCCGAGAAGAAGAAAAAAACAGCACGATAGATCCTCGTTAGGGACAGAAAACAAAAACTGAACATCCTACCTCGACTGGCCGGGGGAAAATAAAAAGTCAAAGCTACCACACGAAGTGTGTTTGTTAGTGGAACGCGAGTAAGATTCCAAAAGGACGTAACTCATGGGGGATGAGATTTGAATTTTCTAGACCGAATAGGACCCCTCAAAGTATGCAGAACTTCTTTGCGGGAAGTCTGAGCGTGAGAGAGACTGAGAGCAGAAAAAAAAACTCCAAAGAATTACGGCTGCTGAATATTAATTTTGAATATGCACGATATTTCTCCGACAGTCGGAGAAAGACGACTTTTTTTATGATGGGTCTTGTGTGGAGGAGTAGGACTTTTTTTGCGGGAAAACAAAGAAAAAATCAAGTCTAGAAAGTTAAATCAGCTAACGGTTTATCACGTTTTTCTGGGTGGAAAAATGTGGTTGATTGCGAACGGGTCGCAAAAAACTTGAACAAATAAGCAAAAGGGTCAACAATTTGATTACATTAGAAATATTAGAGCTAATGAGAATGCTTGAGGAGGGCCTCGTGGCGCGGTGGTTAGCGGCTTCGGCTGCCGATCCCTAAGTTGCTATGGGGCGCGGGTTCGATTCCCGCCTTATCCTCCTGGCCTTCTATCGGATGGGGAAGTAAAACGTCGGTCCATTTGCGTAAAAGAGGTTTTGGGTGACTCACCACACATAACCTTCGGACGCCTAGAAATGAGCAGAAACTTGCAACAGAGCCCACAAAAGACCCGGGGGTCGTTAAAGTGGATTGCTTTGCTTTTTTGCTTTTTGAGAATGCTTGAAATGAGGATTGAAAAGAACCAAAATTGGATTTAATTGATGTATCTCAATTAATGATAAGCGGATTTTCACAATTTTGAAGAATTCATAAAATTTGATATTTTTTTTTAATTATGGCTACAGTGATAATATTATCGCCCATAATGTAAGCTATTACGGGTGCGGATGATCTACAGGGTTAAAGTTCCCCTAATAAAATCACCAAATCTTTATAAAATCGAATAATTCAACCATATCATGTTAATTTTGCAATGCTTTTACTTAGAATACATTTTTTGAAACTATGGTAAGTTTCATCGTATAAATAAAATTGTTCGAAAAATACCGTATTTTTTCGAAAACACTAAAATTTCCACAATTTGCATTATGGGTATCATAAGAAGCGAAATGTTGTATGAGATTTTACTTTATTGGTGTTTTTTTGTTTTGTTAAAAACTAAAATTTTCACAAAATTCGTTTTTTCCGAAAATACTTAAATTTTCATAGTTTGCAATATTGGTTTGAAACGATGTTTTCCTTGAGAATTTTGAAAATTTGGGTATTTTCAAAAAATATAGTATTTTGTGGAAATTGAAGTATGTCAACATAAAAAACCCCAATAGAGTGAAAATGCATACAAAATTTCGCTTCATTTGATACCATTTTTAATTTGTTGGAAAATTTGATTATTTTCGAGAAAAAAAAGGTATTTTGTGAAAATTCCAGTATTTTCCAAACAACTCTAATAAAGTGAAAAAGCATGCAAAATTTCTCTTCCTTTGATACCACTGTTAACATTTTTGAAAATTTGAGTATTTTCGATAAAAAAAACGGTATTGTGTGAAAATTTTAGTATTTTCCAAGCAACTCTAATAAAGTGAAAAAGCTTACAATATTTCACTTCGTTTGATACCCATCTTGTAAATTTTAAAAAATTGAGTATTTTCGAAAAAAAATACGGTGTTATGCGAAAATTTCAGTATTTTCCAAAAAATAACTTAAATACGGTGAAAAAGCAAACAAAATTTTGCTTCGCTTGATACCCATATTAATTTTTTTGAAAATTGAGTGTTTTGCAAAAAATTCAGTATTTTGTGAAAATTAATGTTTTTTTAAACTCTATTACAGCGAAAAATCATACAAAATTTCACTTCGTTTGATAACCATATTGAAAATATTAAAAATTTGAGCATTTAAAAAAAAATACGGTATTTTGCGAAAACTTTTAAGTATTTTTCAAAAAAAAATAAAAAGCAAACAAAATTTCGCTTCGATTTATACCTTTATTGCAAATCATGATTAATTTGTGATTTTTTTTTGACTATTTCTACTTCGAAACTTACTACATTTTCTTAAACTATATTCTGAGTGAAAGCATTGGAAATTTAACTTGATATGGTCGAATTAAGTCGATTTTAGAAAGATTAAAAGAGAGTTATCGTTCATTATTATTGAAATAACGATAACGATAGATAATCGTTATCGTTTCGACGATAACAATAACCTTATCGTTATCGTTAGACGATAAATTTATCGATTAACAACCTTTGGTTTTCGATATGTTTTTGAGCCTAATGAATAAAATATTGAACATTTTGTTGTAGATTATATTTTTGTCTCTTGATTTTAAATGCTTTCAAGGAGATGATTTTTTTTTTTTTGAATTTCTTGAATACTTCAAAATGTCGAAGAAAATTCAAGTTTTATTATTTATTTTGGCAGGGCAAAACTGTTAGATCTTGTTTGATTTCGAATTCAACAAACTTTATAAAAGATAAAGTAGATGTAAATGTAGATGTAGAAAACATTTCATAATAATTTGATTAAAAAAAAACAAGATAAAATCATAAATGAAATTTTTTGATCATTTCAATAAAAATATTTACAAACTAAAAATGTTGATCTTGTATGTGAAATAAGGAAACTTATCTTTTTGTAGACCTTTTCAAAAGTAAAGCTTGATTTAAAATTTATCTTTGATGAAAATATAAAAAAAAAATCAAAAAAGTTTCAATTGTATGCATTGAGAATCGGGCTAATAATTTCCAAAATACCGTGAGTTGAAAATTACAGGCTAATAAAATTATTAAGACTTGTAGGAAATTTTCCCAGCTTTTCAAAATATTTTTCTTTTCAGGGGTGTTTTTTGTCTCAAAAAGTAATTTTTAAAGGCAAAAAAAATTAAAAGAAGCAGCTTTAATTTAAAAACGGTACACTCTTTAAAAAAAATATAAAATACATTTAGATTGCAAATTTTATTTTGCTTTATAAAATGATTCTTGATTTTTTTCATGTTTTCGATATTTTCCAAAAATATATTTTCAAAAAATCGTACCTTCTACACTAGATTTTGCACCATCACACTTTTTGACTTAGAGATGTCTTTTTTAGCCTCCTAATCTATACAAAAAAATCGAAAATTTAAAAAATACTTATTTTGGGAATTTAACTTTTAGTAAAAAAATAAATAAATAAAAATATCAGATTTTTTTGTATCTGTTTTCCAAAGGTCCTAATCATAACCTACAACTAAAGGTATAGAAATTCATACATTTACATACCCATTTTGTAAGACCAGTCCCCAAAATTGTATGGAGACTTGTATAGAAAAAGTAATGATGCAAAATCACTTCTTTCGACATAATAAATGCATGGACAAAGATTCATTCAAATCTTAAAACGAAAATTTAAAAATTGCGAAAAAAATATGCGAAATCGTAGAGAACAACTCAAAACAAAGAAATCAAAAGATTTTTTCAAAGTAGCACTCTAAAAGTTGGTTTACAGTGGATTGCAAAATAATATAAAATAAATTCTGTTAGTTTAACATAAAAATATAAAGGTAATAAATTACTAAATTTCAATGTATATCACGTTGAGTGAAATTTTCGAGAAATGTGTCATTTTAATTTATGCCCGCCATGAAAAGTATTTTTGTTTTTAATCGTGATAAGCAGTTATTTTTCTTGAGCTCAACCCGTTTTGCCTAAGATAAAGAAAACTCGCAAAAAAAATCCAAAAAATCAATTCTAATTTGATTCAGATCACTGAATTTTGAATACATTTGGGTTTTAACCACGAAAAAAGCCCTGAACGCGATCTTGCTAAAAATTCAAACCATAGAACCCCTCGAAATAAAGATAAAACTCCGCATTCCCACGCCGGTCGCAAAAATCATCAAGGTATATCAAAGTGCGGCCCAAAATCGCATTCAATTGTCCATAAATTTCCGAGCTTATGGTCCCACTCCGGGTCACATACTAATACCTACTCCTCCACAAAAGGGGCTCGAACGCACGCACGCACTCGCCATCGAAACATGGTTCATATTTTTGGTCCCGATCTCCGGCTTCGGACCATTTCCCAGGCATTGTGTGCGAGTGTGTGTCCCGGTGACCATAAATTATACAGCTAATATCCTGTCCCCGAAAACATGACACTCGTGTGACGATGAAGATGGGGCTCAATATCCTTCCCCATCCCAGCCTCACATACTAACATTCCACTGCAGAGGATTTCTCGTCTTCTTCGTTCGTCATCATCTTCTTTTGAGTTTGTCAATGATGGTGCCTTGATTCTGACTTTTGTGGATCACCACCGCCACGTGGGTTGGGGCACGTGGTAAAGTACTAAACTTTAGATACCACCGCCGAAACCATGGCGTGGATGGATCGCGGGCACGTGGTGAAGCATCATCATAAATGTTTGGGTTGTGGGGTCCCCCACTCGGCGGGGACATGGGGGTGGACAAGTTTCACCATTAAATTTGTATAAGTTAAAATTGATACCAAATAAAATTATTGTCAAAATTTAATTTAATTCTTGCTTCAAACAAAAACTGGTTTTATTTATTTGTTTTTTTTTAACATCCCCCTTCTGCCAAACATTCCTGCACGTATCTCATATCGCAAGTCATAAAAAAGCAAAACTCTCAAATTTGGAACCCACGCAATGATGCCCAACTCCAGGACACCAGCAGTTCCGTCACCATCACACATGGCCACATTCCACAGAGATCAAAGATTGAACTCAACCTAATCCAACCCCCACACTCACCTGTACACAGCTTCGGCTCGTCACTCTTATCCAGGCAGTCGACGGTTCCGTCGCAGTACTTGGCCGCCGAGATGCACGTCCCGTTGGCGCACCGGAACTGGGCCAAACTGCACCGTTGGCCACCCGCGCCCCCAACGACCGAGGACGCAGTGACCGTGGCCGCAGCCGCCGCAGCAGCTGCCAGCGCGGCATTGTTGCTGTTTCGTGCGGCCTGCAGAGCCGCAATCGAGGCCGATGACAGGGAGGCTATCGCCTGGCCACCGGATCGCTCCCGGGCGGTTCGGGTGGAGGTTCCCCCGGAACTGGTGCTGCCATTGCCACTGGTCGAGTCTACCGCCGGGAGTCGGAAGCTTAAGAGCGCCAGTAGCAGCGCTATCAAGTATTTCCACTCATCCATCCGAGAATCTCTGCAAGTATAAAAATGAAGAAGGTGTGAAATTAGTTGGGTGTAATATATATGAAAGTTTCATTTTATCTAGTAAGACCGTTGCAAATATTTTTCAATGTTTACGCCGCCCATTCCTTCAGTATTTGCCCAAAAATCAGGGACAAATTTTTTTGTCTAGCTTTGTAAACATTAACATTCTGTGATATCTTGAACAATCTAGTAAAATTTGATCCAAATTGTTTTTTTTTTTTTACAGATACGATGACTGTTGTTTATAGAGCTATAAATTTACAAAGTGTCATAAATTTTAAATGCTTATGGAATTGATTAAACTGAAAATTTACGATTTTCAGAAAAAAAAAACTTTCAAAATCATATTAAATGATAAAAAAGAACGTTTAATTCAGTAACCCTTGAACTTATTATTTGTATAAACAAATAGGAGTGTATGTGACAAATAGCTTGAGTTTTTGCAAAACTTTTAGATATTCACAGAAATAAAGGTTGCAAAAATACTACAATATAATTGGTTAATAATCAATATACCAAAACAAAAACCAATTGTAAGATTTGCTATATCAACAAAGTTTGTAATCAATTTCAGACCAACCAGACCTAATGCTTTAAAGTATCGAAAATGCATTGCTTCTTGCCTAATAATCCATGATACTTTGACAGTCCTTAACATATTGGCCTTCACAAATTTTATTTAAAGTGTTTGTCTCCCCATCCCTAATAAATCAAGAAGCAGTCTTTACCTTATAATCCAGAAAAAAATCGAAAAGAATTTTTGCTTTAACTGTTAGTAAATTAAAATAAATAAACCTTAACATCAATATATAATATTTCAGCCATTCCACGTCAAACAGGAAGTCTCCAAATCAAAAGTGCTCCGATTTGGCTCAAATTTGGAGTGGGGGTTCTTTGGCCCAAATAATTAGACCCATATTTTTTTTGTTTGGCGATCTGGGTGGTCCTATCCGAAATAGGGTGATCCAAAAAAATTGCGTTTTTCGTCGATTTTCGCAAAAACCACATTTTTTCTAAAAATCATATCTCCGGAACGGCTGAACCAATTTTGGAGCGCCACAATTTGAAAGAAAGGTTTTTAGTTGGGTTTTTAAGGAATAATATGTTGAGGTCCAAAAAAACTAGCTGAATATTTGAAAAGGTCATATGAAAATTTCATTTGCCGATTTCAAGGTCTCGGGACTAAAGCGCCTATGTCTGAAAATATTTTCCCTGATTCCTTGTAATATTTTACATAACATATCAAAAAATTGCGAATATCCATTAACACCATTAACACGATTTTTTGAACATAAAAACTGGGTTTTTCGACGCGCCGCGCAAAAACTGAAAAATAATGAAAACGGGTAAAAATCAAATTTTTTCACTAAAACTGCGATAACTTGAAAATTTCAGCGATGACCTATACATGTTAGGGTACCAAAAGTTGCGTCTTTCAATTATGAAAATTTTGGTACCTAAACATGTATAGGTCATCGCTGAAATTTTTGAGTTATCACAGTTTTAGTGGAAAAAAGTTGATTTTTACCCGTTTTCGTCATTTTTCAGTTTTTGTGCGCGGCGCGTCGAAAAACCCAGTTTTTATGTTCAAAAAATCATATCTCCGAAACATGTTAATGGATATTCGCAATTTTTTGATATGTTTTGTAAAATATTACAAGGAATCAGTGAAAAATATTTTCAGACACAGGCTCTTTGGTCCCGAGACCTTTCATAGGACCTTTTCAAATATTCAGCTAATTTTTTTGGACCTCAACATATTTTTCCTTAAAAACCCAACTAATAACCTTTTATTCGAATTGTGGCGCTCCAAAATTGGTTCAGTCGTTCCGGAGATATGAATTTTTGAAAAATGTGGTTTTTGCGAAAATCGACGAAAAACGCATTTTTTTGGATCACCCTATTTCGGATAGGACCACCCAAATCGCCAAACAAAAAAATACGGGTCTAATTATTTGGGCCAAAGAACCCCCACTCCAAATTTGAGCCAAATCGGAGCAGTTTTGATTTGGATACTTCCTGTTTGACGTGGAATGTCTGATTTATTGTATTTTATATTTTCTATGAATTACAGTTCAGACTCGATTATCCGATGCCTCAATTATCTGAAGTTTCGATTATCCGAAGTTCGATTATTCGAAAGTTTGTATGGGACTTCGGATAATCGAATCATGAACAAAACTTTTTTTTCCGTTTTAAATTTTATTTTACTTTTTATATCAATTTCGAGTTCTGCGACCTAATTTTAATCAAATTTGAGTAGTACTTCATCATACTTAAGCTTAACAAAGTAATATAAGAAAGCGAAAAAAATGTTTTTTCTTGGTTCGATCATCCAAAGTTTCGATTATCCGAAGAAATTGTTTACGAGGCCTTCGGATACTCGAGTCTGGACTGTAAAATACAATAAGTTACAACAATAGATCATCAAATAAACTGGAAATAAGCATCGCTTTGTCTAATCAGCAAATTAATTCGAAAAATTAAAAAAAAATGTTACAAATCTCAATAATAAAAATTAAATATTCAAAAAAGGTTGCATAAACCGTACGGCGCTTAATGTTTCAACACACAGTCATTTTGGATTTTGGAAAACCCCAAAACTTGATATGTTCATGTGAAAGTGCTTTGATTTGTCTAAAAACTTGAGTGTTTAGCCATTAGGGTGACCTACACCGTGTTGGGGTGGTCCGAAAAATGGTAATTTGCGTCGATTTTCACAAAAACCACTTTTTCAAAAAATCATTATTTTGCTCCATTTTAACCGATTGATAAGTTTGACTTTAGCATAGCATAGCATTGGTGTCTATTCGTAGTTGCAACTCTGTTATTGACCAGGACCCCCAAGAATTGCTCCGTGTACCACAGATGAAGAGTAGCAACCAATCAACACCACTTCGCAACCTTCAAATGTCCTTATCATGCTAGTCAATCACAGCGCCAGCCACGACCAGTGGTAAGACACGGGGAAGTGGATGAGAATTTTAGTCCGATTACTTGAGTGATGAAGACCGCTAAATCGGCTGCGTCTTCGACAAAGTATCACGTGAGATTTGAGGGGGTTAGTAAGTGAGTGTGAAGCCAGGATTCACCGTGGTAAGTGATGTGGCCGGTCAAAGTTATTTATAGTCTTTTAATTCTTCGTATGTTCTTAGATTCATCTCAAAGCTTTGAATTCTGGTCGTGTTGAAAGTTCAATATTCGCCTCACGAGTTACAACCGAGTAAGTTCTTGAATTCAACTTTGCATTCAATATTGCATTGTCTGTTCTTAGGTTCTCAGATTCCAATCAAGTTTCTTGGATTCTTATAGCATTCTTAATCCTTCTAGTCAACTAAGCCTCGATGGTCTGCTGGTTAGCATTTTTGTATGCTGAAATTTTCGAGTTTTCGCAGTTTTTGTGAAAAAAGTTGATTTTTTTAAATTGGTTCAGTCGATCCGGAGATACGTTTATTTTTAATTTGGTTTTTGCGAAAATCGGTGAAAAATGCTATTTTTAGACCACCCTATTGCTTGGCTAAAATAATACGGGTCTAATTATTTTGCCCAAGGAACTCCCATGCCAAATTTGAGCCAAATCTAAGCTCTTTAAATTTGGATACTTCCAAATGTTTTACTGGAATAAAAGTACAAATGAATGATCAATATTGCTTGGGGGACGGATTGTTGTCATAATTGCTATCAAAAAGTACTTGTGAAATATTATAAAGTGATCACCGTTTTCAAGTTTAAGCTATTATATATTTAAAAAGTCAATTATTTTCATTCCTGAAAAAATCTAATAGTTTTGAATAATTGGTGGACAAAAACTTGAAATAAAATGTGCCAAAGATTGGCGATCAGAAAATGCCATCTCATGATACAGATTTTCAAAAACTTTCATAGAACTTGTGAATGGACAGCCCCAATTTAATGGAGAAATCATGTACATGTACCTCAGGTCGGGAGCCGCTGCTCTAAAGGGTAATGTTTGGCCCCGACCACGAATCCCAGGACCATTTTTCGATAAACCGTGACAGTGGAGCGGTATGACACCTTTCATTTTTCTGGATTTTTACTAAGACACATTTTTCAGTGATTATGGCTTAGTGCAGTTAATTTAATTCCGATGATTAATCGTTTGATGAGTTATGAAACCTCAAAGCATTACGCCGCGGTTCGAAACCACTCCAAATTACGAACGGAAGCGCGCTCCGAAGGCCGCTCACACTTTAGTATTTATTGATCGACGTCGTCGTCGCCCATCCCATCGTCAACGTCCGTTCGCACCCCATAACATAATTTTCCAGCGAACAAAATTAGCAATCGCCACCCATAAATCCGTCCGACCAACCGGGCCAAACGACCGATCGGTGGAAATGTACGCAATCATTTAATATCAAAAGCGACCGAACCCATTACCATCCCCACTTCTTAACCCCACCACCCCCACCACTTTTTTATGATTGGTTATTATGTTAGTGGCACGGATGGATGGAAAGAAAAGGAGAGAAAGAAGAGAGAGAGAGAAAAAAAAACAAAAAGCTATGGGAAGCATTACCTTCCTCCCTCTGCACCACCCTAGTGGGGGAGGGGAGGTCCTTCGACTGCTGCTGGACCTCAGAGTGCTATGAAAAATGACTTTCGAGAATTATTAGCTCGATAAACGGCTTTCGACACTGTTTCCCTCGTCTCCCCGGTGCGACCCCGGTGACGGTTGACCGTTTGATACCCATGTATAATGCATTTGTGTGAGTGAGAGGGTAGGGTGGTTCATTTGAGAAAATCTTGTATTTTTTATTCATCAATTTTAGGTTGAATCAATTTTAATTTCTTTTAGATTTAGACAAACTTTAAAAATCAACAAATTCAACAAGTCTTAAAATCTTTAAAAACAAACTTTGTTTTGATCATGATCACCCTACCACAAAGTATAAACACTAGCCATTGGGGAACCCTGAGGATGCCCTTCCGCCTGAACATGGACATAAATCATCGGACCGGGGGCCTTGGTGGCATTACCGATTCAGAACGAAAAGAAATTAAAGTCCACCGGGTATATTGAACGGTTCGTTGATGGCAGCAAAAAAATAGTTTTCTTTTTGCGCCATTACTACTGACCTTTGGGGAATTATCAAGCTGGTTGGAAAACATCCGATTTAACAAAACACAAATACAAATCAATTTAACATTTCCAAGGAACACTTAACAAATTTAATTTCCTTTGAAAAGTAAAAGAACAATCAACCTTTTACATCCACCACAATTGTAAAGGTGGCGTGCGGAGGTTCCGGAAGCGATTTTCCCTTTTTCCCCCCCTCCCAACTTCGTTTGATATTAAATCATATTTTCCGGAAAATTACAGGTAATTTTCACCGTTGTCCACGCGAAGCCTTCCCGCTACTGCTGCTGCTTCCGTTGGTGGTATTAAAAGAAATCTGGGCCAATCGTTTTTCGCGCGCAAAGGACGGGAGAAAACCGTGGGAGGTTATATTGTACATGTTACGGTCATAAATTGTCCGGGTGGATAATGGCCAACTGGCCACCAGGGGGAAGCTTATGGCGCTTCGCTGTTTTTCGCGCTATGGTGGAATTGCGCGAGGGGACGGAGCGAGGGAATAATTTCTTAATATACGGCAAGATCAGATTAGTCGGCGGCTTTGATTTATGGCCGAATTGGAATGATAATACCGTGCGAGGGGAAGAATTCATTACTCGAATGGGAATAAAGAAAATGGAATCTGGACCGGAATTACGGGGACATACAGCTTGGAGGAGTGCTTTTATATGTTTTTGCTCAGGGTCATATTTTGTTAATCATTTTACCATATTTTCGGTTCATGAACAAAGGTAGTAGAGCAATTCTTTCAGATTTCGGTCATTCGATTTTTTTATATTTTTTTTATCCTACTGAAACTTTTTTGGTGCCTTTGGTATGCCCAAATAAGCCATTTGGCATCATTAGTTTGTACATGGGTAATTCTCTACCAACTCAAACGAAATCGGGAAAAGTTGCCCCGACCCCTCTTTTGTTCCTGATCACGAATCCGAGTTCCGTTTTTTGATATCTCGTGACGGAGGGGCGGTAGAGTAATTCCAGCTCAAATCAGGAATGTTTCTGGTACTTTTGTACCCGACCCTCTCCGATTTCAATGAAACTTTGTAGACATGTTATCCTAGATCTATATAAGCCATTTTTGAGTATATGGAGCCAATAGTACTCGAAAACAACATTTGAGAAGGGTGTAAGGTATTTAAATATTTTTGTATTGTTCAATTAAAAAATTACTGTATTTCGAAGCCGTTGCGTCGTATCAAAAAGTGGCCCTTACATCCAATTGAAATGCTGTCAAAGACAAACTTACGGGAAATTGGACGAACTTTCCGGTTAAAATATTTACCAGACTGAAAAACCAAGTCTGTCATATAGAAATTGTCAAAAACCACCAAAAAACCCATTTTTTCAACATTTTTGTTTTTAAAACCACTGTATCTTCCCAAGAATTGGACATAGGACAATGGTGAAATTGTCTGGGAAATCGATTCCCGCCGTTTTTTGAAAATTGCGACGTTTAGATCACTTTAAAAAAAACAGTTTTAGTATATGATTTTTGTATTTTTTTAGGAGAGACAGACCATCCTGCATTTTTCGTCAGTCTTTTGGTAACATCTTAGGCTATTTCCTCAAAAATATTGAACGAAAAAAAGTCGTAACATCACCTTGAAATTTAAGTTTTAGACTTAAAAATCAAAAAATCTCATAAAAGTGGCGTGTATTTTTGTTTCAGTGTATTTTTTTCAGAAAGCTCGTCCAATTTCCTACAAGTTTGTTTTGACCACTTTTTGATACGATGCAACGGCTTCGAGATACAGTAATTTTTAAATTGCACAATACAAAAATATTTAAATACCTTCCACCCTTCTCAAAAATTGTTTTCGAGAACTATTGGCTCCATATACACAAAAATGGCTTATATAGGTCAAGAATAACATGTTTATAAAGTTTCATTGAAATCGGAGAGGGTCGGGTACAAAAGTACCAGAAAAATTCCTGATTTGAGCTGGAATTTCTCGGTACGACCCCTTTTATTTTTTAGCATGGGAAATTTCAATAATTTGCAGCCTGAAAAGGTTATGAGATAGTTTTGGTGTTAAAGGGACTTTTAATAATTCCGAAAAAAAACGTATTTTTCATCGAAAAAAAACACTAATTTTTTTTTAAATTCTCCCATTTTCCGTTACTCTACTGTAAAAAAATTGTAACATGTTATTATATGGGAAATTTAATGTACTTTTCGAATCTAAATTGACCCAGAATGGTCATTTTTTCATTTAGAACAAACAATTTAATTTTGAAATTCCGTGTTTTTCTAACGTTGCAGGGTTATTTTTCAGAGTGTAACAATGTTCTACAAAGTTGTAGAGCAGACAAAAAAAATGATATACAAACATAAGGGGTTTGCTTATGAACATCACGAGTTATCGCGATTTTACAAAAAAAAAGTTTTGAAAAAATATTTTTTGTGTTTTTTTTTTGTTTCGTCGTCCGTGTCTGTCGCGGGTGACGATGAACGGCCATGATCGACCACGACCAGCTTTTTCAAAACTTTGTTTCGTAAAATCGCGATAACTCTTGATATTTATAAGCAAACCCCTTACGTATTAAAGCGTCCAATTCCTCGTCCCGGGAAAAAAAATCCCGGGATTTCCCGGAAAAAAATATTTCCCGTTTCCCGGGAATTTTGTAAATTTCCCGGAAGCTCCCGAAATACAAGCAAAAGTATGCATTTTCCTACTTTTTTGGCAGCAATGTTTTGAAATTATACAAAAAATAATAATTAAAGAACCTAACTTGATTTTATTCATTTCAATCTACTGTTCATATTGAACTAATCAGCTTGTCTTTAAATTTCATGTCATGGTTTAGTTTAGGTAATATTTATTTCTGAGGCATTCACAACTAGGAATATTGTTTGCTTATATGTTTGGCAACAAAAATTACGTTATTACGGAATGAATGAAATCTGGGAGGGAGAAGCGAAGAGGTCTTCTTATTCTTATTCATTTTCTTGTTGTTGTTTTTGTTTTTTTGTGCAAGATAATTTCTCTTCCCATTTAAATTTCCAGTCAGTCGTCATCTGCCCTTCTTGACAATACAAATTTTCTTGCAGCACATTTCAAAATAGTGCTCAAGATCGTGCATGACTCATGTGATGCAACTTTCTCCGCCAATTTTTTTTTATTCATAACTTATTTTTATTAGGTCCTCTTCGGTGCCGAGACGAGGGTAGGACCGGAAATCATGAAAGTTACATAAAAAAAATGATTTTTTTTTTAGCTGGGTGCTGAACTCGTTGAAGATCCTCCACAGCTCAGCCGAACTGTAGAGTACCTCCTTGCCTTGTTCCTTCGTGACTCCAAAGGCGTGAGGGGCCAGTATTTTGTTTGCTGCTTTCTGCTTGTCGAAGGCGATCCTTCTGTTTATATCCGGAACCGAACCCGACAGCGCAGGAAACTACAGCGTCGTAAGCGCCGGTACTGCCGGACTTTGTTTTCTGTCATTTTCCATTCTGGTTGCAATAAAATGCAAAATCCGAGCTGTGGAGGAAGTGAAGTGAATTCGCTGTGACATGATCATTCTTCCGAGATGCCGGCTTTGCAGAGCGATTGTTTGAAAAACGGTGGCTAATGTTAAATTGAACGATCTTAATTTTTAGGCAAATTTTACCAACGATGATTTTTTTTCAAAAAAAAAAATGAAAGCGTTCTGCTTCTTTTTTATTTATGTCAACCTCCAGCTCGTCGTTTTTCCTTCTTTGTTCCTATATTCGTTCAAAGAATTTGCTTCACTTCCTCCACAGCTCGGGTTGTACTGAACGATTTATATATTTAAACACATTGACTAACTACTACTAACTAAATAAGTCTTAGTTTAAGTACTTGTATGTAAGACATAACATTGATTGATTTATGGTCATATTGGAAATATATCTCATGAATACATATTTTCAACTAAATCTTATCAAAAATTAGCAAAAATTGACAAATAAATAAAGTTAATTATTTTATTTTATTTTATCCTCTTTTGTATTTAATGAATTGTCTCAGTCTGAAAAAAACATTTGCAAATTTAAAAACTTTTTTAAATTTATTTTCCTTCAAACACAATACTGCTCTAGCCAAATAAGAACAGTAACAAAAATTGAAGGCGGCTCTCACTGACAGTTCGCAAGTGGCTGACACTGACAACTAGGTGTATTCTTCTCCGCCCGACTCAGAATGAAATGTTTTATTTTCGACAATCCATTTTAACGAATTTTTTTGTTATGCAATTTGGAATAAGATATTAACCTGTTCCGGCCAAGATCAAATTGAATTGAATTGAAAGTTATTTGCCATAAAAACATGATTTCTGCTTGTTTTTTTTTTTCTTTTTTTTCGTTTCTGGAGTTTGTATTGAAAAGGTCCAATAAACGAAATTTTCAGTTTTTGCTTTTTGGGTGTTTTTTTAAAAACTTCTGACACAAGGCGGTTTCAAAAACACCCAAAAAAGCAAAAACTGTAAATTTGTTTTATTGGACTCCAGATTTCAACTTTATGGTCACTGAGACAAGTTTGGTTTAGTCAATTTTAGACAAGGAGCATTGGTGTTCACTGTCCAAGCACTTTGATTAAAAAAATATTTCTCATTAAAAAATACTGATATTTTTTTTTATTTGGTACGATTTGAATGACAGTATAATAAATTCTAAAATTAAAATATTTTCTCAAAGTTGCATGAAATTTTAAAAGCAGTGAAACCATTTATGGATTCTCACACTCATTTTGGCCATTAAAGTTGCTGTTTTCAAAATGTTGTTGCAAAATATTAATCAAAAATAGGATCATAATAATTTTCGTTAAATTTCAAATTTCCCGGGAGTTCTCGGGAAATATGTTGAAAATTTCCCGTTTCCTGGGAAATTTGTAACCCCAGGAAGTTTGACGCTTTATTCCGAACAAAAGGTAGTACTAGATTTCTGTAAAATTTTAAATTGTTTGTATGTGTCATCAGAAAATGTGCATAGTAGGCTGTCCCATTTTGAGGTCATGTCGAGGAATTTCAGGTGCTCACTTCTTAAGTGATAGATTATGATGTTAGACACAATGTTTTCTTAGACAAGAAAAAATAATAAAATACTTTCTCACACCCCCTAGTCGATTTACTGAAAAAAGTCATTTTTTTTGAACAAATTTTCTAAAAACGCTTAGAATCATTACAAAAACTGATGCGATCAGGTGTGTATTATCTTCAAACGATAGGTTTTTGTCCAGAGATTAAGAAGCACTATCAATATTGGACCAAAATTTAAGTTTTTGGACCTTCCCAGGTGGATTTATGTCAAAAAAATCACATTTTTTCAAATTTTTTTTTTCAGAAATGCTCATTTAATTTTGGGTAGCCTATTTTTCTCAGTAAAACCAACACATGCATCTTGTAGGAAATTTCATGGTGAACATTTTTCCCTCTGAGAAAATGCAATTTCGACACTCCAGAGCCTATCTCGGCTTTGAGTTTTAGTGAGTGAATCTGAAATCCAATTCCGTGTAAACAGTGATGTTTTGGAGCTAAACTCTTTTGGAATGTTATTTGCGTGTTTGGACACGGAATTTGATTTCAGATTCGGATTCAGCGGCCAAAATTACTATAAGAAAGCATACCCTGACCTTTAAGACATATGCTTGCTTCAGAATTCTGAGAAATTTTGAAAATTGGCACTATTTTTCTCACTAAAACTTAAATATCTCGACTCTGGAGTGTCGAAATTGCATTTTCTCAGATGTAAAAATGTTCACCATGAAATTTCCTACAAGATGCATGAGTTGGTTTTACTGAGAAAAATAGGCTACCCAAAATTAAATGAGCATTTCTAAAAAAAAATTCGAAAAAATGCGATTTTTTCGGCACAAATCCGCATGGGAAGGTCCAAAAACATAAATTTAAGTCCAATACTGGTAGTGCATCTTAATCTCTGGACAAAAACCTATCGTTTGAAGATAATACACACGTGATCGAGTCAGTGTTTGTATTGATTCTAAGCGTTTTTAGAAAATTTGTAAAAAAAGTGACTTTTTTCAGTAAATCGACTAGGGGGTGTGAGAAAGTATTTTATTATTTTTTCTTGTCTGAGAAAACATTGTTTCTGACATCATAATCTATCACTTAAGAAGTGAGCACCTGAAATTCCTCGACATGACCTCAAAATGGGACGGGCTAGTGCATAGTACCCAAGGGGTGTAAATATTTTATTCGCATACTGTATCTCTTAAGATTTTCTAAAATTTTCAATTTTTCTTGTCACCCTTATATTCAACTAAAACAGTTTAAAATGCAATTTTCTGCATTCATAATAATGTTTAGCAAGATTAGGTTGTTTTGAAAGTTCTTCTGAATATTAGTGAAATATCTACGTATCATATTTTTCTCAAGTTGATCGAGTAATCATCTTTTTCTGATATCTTTGGAGTTGGTTTACATATTTAAAAAAAAAAACTTTTAGAACAGCGTTTAATGAAAAAAAAATTACATTCATTTAATGCAAGGAAAATCATTGAGGCAATTTCATTATTTTTTTCATTTACAATATTAAGCCTGCCCAAAGTATATTAAATAGACTAAAATCCTTTAATCCATGGGATTCCCCTCCACATTTTCATGAAGGTGGTAATATTTCCATACACAAACAATTTTACTTCCTCAAATAAAAGCACAACATAAAGAATCATCCTTTATGAAGCAATTTCGAAAGCCACATTCAATAAGCCTTCCGCTCATAAAACGTGCCCATTTCGCCACGTGCTCCACCTGCCATATTTAGATCCATTCATAAATGACTAATTCATACCGCTAATCCAATTAGTTCCATTCACATCCACCAGCAACAACAACAACAACACAATCATAACCGCATAATGGCCTTTCGTCCCGAAAAGGTACCTTCTTACTCGAATGGAGGGGGAACTCCTTTCACGTCATTTGGCCGCATAACATGGCGCCTTTTCCATCCGATTTAGGCTCCAGTCGTACCATATTCAATGAGATATTTATCATTCAATTAGCCCGTGCTACCAGGTATGAGCCACGCGGGAAGGTTCCGGAACACGCATGACGAAGGCGAAAAATCAATCAAACTAATTAAATTTATCCGCGTGCGATCATCGCTCACAGATCCCGGAGCGCGTTACGGAAGATAAGCCAAAATCTCACACACCCATTGGGATGGTGGTGCCTATAAATCACTGATAAGACACGCAGACACACATACGCAAAAAGGATGACACACTGCCAGTGACACATATGGAAATGGGTGTCCTTGAGCAGGGTGGTAACGTCACACAGGAAATGACACACTGTATCCTGTAATTTTCAAGTGGTGATGATATTATGTATCCCAGTGGACGATGAGATTACAAAGTCCTGAGGGGATGCTGGAAGTTAGTTCGAAAACCGTTTGGTATGGTATTAGAGATAATGATTAGATAGAGGTCGACTTTCGTATAGGATTAGTTGTTCTCAGTGACGCCTGATGCTTTACAATATTACAACATTTCTGTTCAAATATTTAATCTGCTGTTGAATTTATAAATTCATTTCACGCCTTATTCAAAAAAAAAAATCAAAATCTCGCGTCAAAAAAACACATTTTTCCTCGTAACAACGCGAAACACACAGACTTCCGCGACTTCAACGAACATCCCGGCTATTGTGTTACCAAGCTCTTCCGGCGACGAATTTCACGGAAAATTTCCCGCAGGCTTTCTCCGACCTGGTGAAGCAAGAATGCACGCTGCGTATTTCTCATTAGATGGATTCAGAGGTACATTCTTTTCCGGGGAAACATTTCCTCGCTACTTTTGTTCTGATTACTGGCTCGGTCGTCGACGGCTTTTTGCGGAAAATGGCTAGCACGAAGCTAATAAAGGACTTGTTTTTCCTCCATTTGCTTCCAATGAATTCCGAGCGGAGATAAATGATCAAAACAATGATGCTGGACCGCCCTCGAACAATTCAGGCTGGTCGTGTGCTGTAGTACTACGACTGGTATTATTGTCTGCGATATGCAGTGGGCATGGAAACGGTCTGTAATGATTTCGATGAGGGGATGGTCAGCTTCTGCGTTGCTTAGGGGAGAGCTACCAGTAGTTGGGGGTTGGTTCCAGTCTAAATTAATATTGCAGACAAGTCCCTCCTAAAGCCAGTGACATGCTCGCAATTATGAAAATGGGCTACATTTGGGCTGATCTCGATTCGGATTTTCCCATACCCCCTCGAAATGACAATACTCAGTAAAACCAACTGGAAAAGGACATTTCTAATCCCATTGTTATTCCGCGGACACTGTCGGCACGCTTCGCTTCCGAGGTCTTCATGTGGTCATAGAATTACTTCCACTGTTTTTCCGTGTACGACACATTTTTATGAGATCGACATGGTTCGATTACGGTCGACACACTCCACTCTCCGTTTCCTGATCGGATTTTCCACACAACCAGAGACCATCCATTCATTAGCCTCGAGCAAACCTAATTAGTACCTTCATGTTTGGGATACTTGATACCATAAATCAAAACCCGATAGCCGCAGTAAATTCCAAGCAAAGAGAATCGACTGGACGTCGTCGTCGTCTTCGGCGAAGGAATCTGCATGGACGAGGCTTGGAAATTCTCCGGTCTGGTTTGGATTGCGGGCTCCGGAATGGGATAGCCCTTGTGTGGTTAACGGGAAAACGGTAGAATGACTTGTTTTGTGGGAGTATCATCGTCCTTGATCTTGCTAGAGGAAGATTTATTCAGAGGCAATGTATTGTAGATTCGCAAACAATGTTTCTTCAATGATTTATATAATTTTATTTTTTATTTCATGTAGGATATTTTGAAAATTATCATTCGGCGATTGACCACGCTGCATATAAAAAAAGGATTTTTTTTATATGGACAATTATCTACGAGGGGGGGGGGAGGGATTTCCAAAAAAGTGTGCACGTGGTTTGTGGATGGTCCCTATGAAAATATAAACTGTTATTAGACTCTTATGCAAAAATGGTTTTTTCAAGAAGATTCCATAATCTTTTATTTTAACAGTATTTGTTATTGAAGGTATGAATTTTGTTATTGCCATCCCTGAGCAGACAGTCAAAAATGTCTTGAAATATCTTTTTTTTAGTTCACCCTTAACTTCAAAAAATATTTGCAATGGCCTTCTTATGTTTAATTTCTTTAAACTCTGTGTGATTTTTGTGTTTATTTATGCTTCCAAACTTATGCCGTTTTTTGTGTATAAGCATTTGTTGATTCATTTTATAACATTAATAATTTCTTTAAAGTTCTTTTGGGTACTGAATTGATGATTGATAACAGTCAGCAGCGTCAAAAGAACTTATTTTGATGATGATTCTTCAATTGCTGACCCTCAGTTTTGCTTTTTGCATGGATTTGTATTACATTTAACATTAGCCGCATAACAAATAGACCAGATTTTTTTTGTTAAATTTCAATGCACATTAAAAACGTTACTTAATCCACCTTTAGGTGATTTTGGTGCCTTCCTCACATTTATGAAGAAATTTTATCCAAAATGGCAACATCTGCTCTTTCAGTGTTATATGAATTTAACTCAGTTATTCTTACCACTTATCATGGGTAGGATAACGGATCCGGACAACATCTTCATACAAATATCTGAGATCCAGCCTCTACAAATTGTATGAAAACACTTAAGTGCTAATAACTTTTGATAGGAATGTCAGATCTTCGATGTTATAGGCTCATTTTAAAGTTCTTTCAATTATCTAACTAACGACGGGTCGCATAAGGGACCCGGACATCATTTTCATGGAAATATCTGAGATCCGGCCTCAAAAAAGTGTATAAATAACACTCAAGTGCTAATAACTTTTGATAGGGTTGTCAGATCTTCAATGTTTTAGGCTCATTGAAAAGGCCTCTTTAATACCTTTCTAACAATGTATAACATTAAAGGTTTTCTTGCAAAAACCACCCTTTTTACAATCTTCCAGACTTACGCCAAATCGTTTTTTTAGCATACATAACTTTTGAAGTACTTAACTAAACTTGCTGATTTTAAATAGGGACCTATGGGACCCTATGTCTACGCCGGGTCTACGAGGTCGAGTTAATAAGTTCATTTTTCGAGTGATTTTATAGCCTTTCCTCAGTAAGGTAAGGAAAGCAAAAAAAGGCTTTAAACTGACATTAAAAATCGGGAAAAAGTCAGTAATTTGATTGACAAACGGGAAAATTTAAGCGCAGTTAAAGTCATGAAAAAAATCGAATAAATTTTCCTTCGATTTATTCAATATATTCCAATATGTCAGAGATGTTGGCGGCTGGTTCTTGGGCGGCAAGGCCAGGAACCGGGGCACGGGCGCTGTCAGCCGTGGGTTGGTTTCGGCACCCCCTTGCCCCCAGGATGATGACCGAAAATTCGGCGATGAGGTAACAATATGATGGTGCAATATGATTCTTTTCTCAATATGATTATTCCACAAATTATTCATACCGTCATCAATGGTGATTTTAAGTCTGCGGATGAAATTGAGTCATACAAATTTCAGCATTTATGAATGACCCAAAGGCTTATGCGTCCTTTTCAAATTTGGCTTCAGATCTCTAAAGATGACAATCTCAATAATCAGAAGCATAAAAAGATGAATATTTTTATCCTAGAATTCTCAACAATACCTAAAGAATTTTGCTGAAGATACAAAGTCAATTAGAAAAAATCAAGAAGTCATCAAGACACCGATTTTTTTTACATTTTTACGGTATACTTAAATAAACAGTTGACACAATTGTATGTAGATTTATATGAATGAACTAAAGACGTATTTTTTTGGAGAAGATTTGGTTAAAATTTTGTGAGGATAAAGAAAAATCTTCACAAGATTTTAACCAATTTAGCAAACGATTTTTTAAGAAGATTGCTGATGATCGGGAAAATTGCTTTTCCTGAATTCATACGATTTTTTTAATTTATTTTTTCATAGACATTTCCCGCTTTCCAGTATTAATTTTCAAAATTATTTAAAACAAAACAAACTTATATTGATTTTGAGTATGGAAAAGTATGGAGGGCACGCAGACGAAAAATAAAAAGTTTTGGATTGGAAACCGATCAAAAACGGCTTCGAGAAATTAAAATATTTTACTTGTTAAGTTTTCATGAACTTTTTTTGTCAGAGTAGGGGAGGTGTGACTAAGACGGCCATGATTTTGTTTCATAAATTAAATTGACAAAAGATACCTAAAAATATTATGATATTGTATCTTATGCTAGATAAGTCACTTTGATAAATGAGCAAAAGTGGTCTTGATCACCTGCATGATGTCCCATTTATGATCTGACAAAGTGCTTGGTTTATTTTATGTTATAAAACCGTTCGAGAGCATGTTTCTATTTTTTGTTAAATTCTCATTGATCAAGAAAATGTCCTTAACAGAATTTTATACTTTTTAATTTTATGAAGAGATGGCTCCCTGAGAACCCTGTTTCAAACCATCCAATATCAAATGTAGTGAACACATCGCTAAGTATGTCAAACTGATCATACAAACACATGTTGACCCGGGCAGACGGTAATAACAAAATTCATGCCATTTCAATAACAAATACTGTTAAAATGACAGAAATTGTTATGGAATCTTCTTGAAAAATCTTTTTTTGCATAGAGTTTAATAACCGTTTATGTTATCATACCAAAATTTGTTATTGGTCTGATATTGGTTGAAAGCCAAAACAACATGGGAATAACATTTTTTTGTTATGGAAGAATACCTCCAACTGTTATTGGAATGATAGGATTAGTTGTTAAAATATAAAAAAAACTAACAAAGATTTGTTCGAAGAATAACTAAAAATGTTATTAGTCTGTTATTACAATAACAATTCAATAACAAAAAAAATCATAACGACGAATAACAAATCTTGTTATAAATAACATAAAATGTTAATGGCCTAATATTTTCAAATATCGAAAACGTTATTCCCTAAGTACTTCCGTCTACTCGGGGAGTCCCGAGAAAAAAATCTGTCCCTGTTCTTTAAAGAAACACCTTTGAAAAGTATCGGAGTTGGCTTTTACAAAGCGTTTTCAATGACAGTTCAATACAAATACCATTACAAGGGAATACAATCGAATCTAGAAGGGTAACGAGCCCCACACGGAGAGAAATCATGTAAGCTAATCCGGTAACTCTGTGTTTTTGAATTCGTTAACACTGAAATGTTTCCAATTTCGTCAACATTTTTTTTTTTTCAGATTTCGAACATTGTCGATTGTGAAAACATAGAAGTCGAGAAAAATGTTGACGATTTTTGAAATATTTCAATGTTTACGAATTTCTAAACATAGAGTTACTGGATATGCATAGAAAATTTCTATTCGTGCAATAGTATTGGTCCCAGCCTGGGTTTTCTCCTGATCTACCAGCTTACGACACGGAAGTGTTACCAATAGGCTACATGGCCCAGAATAAAATCTTCACTATTTCAGACTCCCAAAGAACGGTTGGATCCTTAAATCGCTTCTCTGTTCACCTCGCAGCACAAACATAAACATTTCACCAAAAGCACAAATCCTCAACACCTCGCTTACCAAAATATTGTTCACCATGTTCAAGCAAAAATATGCATCACTATTCAAAATCACGACATCACACGCTGGTTGTGTGTCTGTTTGTGTGATAATGTTTTATATATTTATTCACCTCTCACTACCTCATCCAAAACTTCACCGTCTTCCCTCCGAAAAATCACGCTGAAAATTCAAAACAATGAAAACAAATCAAACACAATACTCCCCCCACGCAACTAAGCCAAACGAACACACACACACACCGATAGAGAGAGAGCAAAACAACACCCACCAGCTTGTATGCTTTCTTCAGGACATCCGGAAAACCACACTGCTGCTGCTGCTGCTACGTTCACGTTCACGTTTGGCGCTTTTCCAGCGAATTTTCCACCGACTTTGGTCACACAAAAAGGATTAAAAACCCACCACCAAAGCTGCTGCTCCTTGCTTAAGGTTTCGTACGCGTTTACACACACTCACTCACGCGAAAACATATTTCACATCACACGAATTTTCCTTCGCATGTGTACTTTTTTTTATCTTTATCGTTTTCGTTGAAAAACGGAAGGAGGGAGGGGGAAACTAAACACTATTATTTTTTCTTCACTGTTTTATTGCAGCATAATCCGCTGGCACGAAGAAGAAGTAGAAGACATCCGACAAGGACGTCGACGTTCGTGGGGACGATGAGTGACGATGACACCGACGACGACTAGTCGACGTCGTCGTCGTCCTTTTTTTTCCTCTCAAACGTGTATGTTTTGATGTGTTTTTGTCTTTTCCTGTTGTCTATCTCACATCTTGGGAAACAGCACTGTGAAGAGATGATTTTTCCTTCTTCTTTCCACTTGGCACTACCTCACTATATTTTTCCTTATTTTTCCCGACACGACGACGTCAGCCAGAAATCACACACACACACTTTCACATTCACATCCCGATGGCCCCACCATCTGCCAAAATCGTCCTGTGTGTAGTATTTGTTTTTGTGACGACCGTCGTGTGGATGCTGCGGAAATTCCAAGGACATCCGTCACGTGCGAAGGTCCAAAATTTTCATCACAACATTCCACCCCACGTTCAACTCGGAGAGAAGATTACAGCATCCTTTTTCCGCCCTACGAACGAACGAACGAATATCGATGTAATCGAATTCCTTGCACCTCACGAATCGCGAACGAAAATCACGAGGTTCACAACACACTTCCGAAGGAGCCCTCCTCAAAAAAAAGGACGAACCGGAACCGAGCGCGAGCGGTGATAAACTGAACCTTGCACCTCACCAGAAGAGGAGGACTGTGCCGCGAGCGATTGTCGACTTGGAAAAGCTTGAGAGGGAGAGCTCTCCGTAACGAGTCCTTGTTTTTATCCACCCTCGTGCAAAGAGAGTCCGGCGAAGGGAGAGAGCGTGAGCAGGGCTGAGTTGGGATAAAGTCGGTGCTCTTTCGGATGGGAATGTGAAGGGGGGAAACCGGCTGATTTGGTGCTCCAAAACAAGATGTGAGAAAATGAGAGAAATCGTTGTCGGGCAGGTGGAATGGGGTGAAAATCTGCCACAGTGGATGCAGTTGAATTGGTGGACGGCTGGAATTGTGTGTGTGTGTGGGGAAGAGGATGGGGGCAGACGGAGAAGGGGGTGTTTTGCTAACCTTACTTTACTCGAGAGGTGAAGGGTGAAGATGAGAAAGATGTCGGGGAGGCTGGAGAAACATGCCTTTGTTGATTTTTTGTGGTTGGGGATGGTAGGGGAGCTGGGGGTAAGACGGCCAGGCGGGGTAAGACGGCCACCCCACTGTTTTAATAAGTATACTAATGAATATTACTAAAATGTTTAGCAATACTGTTCCTCATGCTAAATATTGTATATGGAGTCACCTTTGCCAAAAATATTGTTTGAAATAGTATAAAAATAGCTCAAAATAAAGAAATAATTTTTGAACTTGAAACTGGATGTAATTTTCATGAATTACAACTTAGGCATTTTTGTTAGATAACAATATGTTTTCCTGTCTTCAAATATTTTTTCATGTTAAATTGAAGTTTTCCCTAGATTATGTCCCTCGAAAAAGTTTAAAAAATGCGATGAGCTATTTACAAAAAATGTTTAAAAAAATAATTTATTTGGGGGCAAGACGGCCACCTCCTCCGGGGGTAAGACGGCCACCCGTAATTTGTGGATTTTATTTGATATAGGTTATATTTTTGACGGTTTTTGACTATTAAGACATATTTGTAGATAAAGAAAAAGCATTTTCAATAAAACTATATCCATTTTTAATCAAAATGCTGTTAACTACCGTTTCGACAACATTCTTTACTGTGATATAGCAAAACTCATTGAATAGTATGAAATCCTATCAAACTTTTCATAAAAATCGCGAATTTAATATTGTTTACATAATTTTGATTTACTTATTCTAATCGAAATACACAAACTAATTATTTTGCAAATACACAAACTAATTATTTTGCATATTTTGCAATTGTGTTTGTTTTGTAGTAAAAATGCACAGTTTTTCATAAAATGTGGTCGCAATAATATGGAATTCACGGAGCCAAAATATTAAAATTTTTAAACAGCATTTTTCTTCACATTTGAAACCTGATTTTTTTCAACCAAAATAGTTATGATGTTCAGAGAAGTCTGTTCAACCAACCATGTAGGTATTTGGGTGGATTTAGCAAAGTTATTAAGTTAATTTATAGCACTGGCCGTCTTACCCCACATGGGTGGCCGTCTTACCCCGCGTATTTCATATATACACGATTTCAATTATTTTTTTAAATTGCTGAAAAGTATTGAAAATTGGTTTTTAGACCAACTAATTTATGTTATTTCTATAAAGGATTAGTAGTAGAACAATATGTACGTAATTTGAGATCAAAATATTCTGTTGTGTAAATTTTATTAGACTTCTCCCTTAGGGTGGCCGTCTTACCCCCATCTCCTCTACCGGCTTAGGGAAGAATTGTGTTGGAAAAATAGTTTTAGTTTGATTTTTGCAAGAAGAGAAATTTAGATTATAATAATAAAAAATATATTTATTCACATATTTTTAATATTTTTACCTGAAAATGCCTGTAACATAAAAAAAAACAATGTCCAATATTTTCAAAAAATCACATTTTATCAAAAAAAAAAATCAAAATTTCTTTGCACAGTTATAAACTTAGATTACTATTTGGAATCATTTAACATATATGAAAAATCTCAATTTAATTAATTTATTTTAAATCAATGAAAAAAAATGCTAAATGTCTTCATTTAACAAATTAAAATACAAAGATGATTTGCGAAAACGATGAGAATAACTAAGATCCAAAATATTTTTGCATTCAATGCACAAGATCAATTTCAATCCTTTAAAAAAGTGTTTCACATTTTGCAGATATTTTTTAATGTATGTTGTGTATCTTATTTGTTACTTTCTTACCTGTACTTGTAGTCACTTAGAGTGACTTTGACAACGACGTTAATTAAAAAAAAAACATTTCAGATTTATTTAAAAAAAACTAAAATTGTCGAAGAGTAAGATTCTTGTGGGTAATTAAACTCCCTGCAACTTTGTAGAATGGGGCAAGAAGATCCGAGTTGATTCTGATGAGTTATTTGCAATGCGATGAAAAAACGGCTTATATACTTGAAAGTATAAATGCCGTATAAAGAAATGTAGGATTTCGTTCTTAAAAAATCTATTAAACCTCACATTTTCACTAAATTTTAACTCTTAATCTCATGTTTAGGACCAATTTGCCTTGCGTTTTGATCGAATTGCTGCTTCTTTATATAAGACACTGATGTGAATATAAAAAGTTGTACTGTTTACTAAATAAATTTATAAAATAGAGAAAATCACATATTAAAACATAAGACTTTTTCGATTAGCTAATTAATGTTCAAATCAAGATATTTTTTAATATTGAGCAATTCCAGCTCAAATCAGGAATTTTTCTGGTACTTTTGTACCCGACCCTCTCCGATTTCAATGAAACTTTATAGACATGTTATCCTAGGCCTATATAAGCCATTTTTGTGTATATGGAGCCAATTGTACTCGAAAATGACATTTGAGAAGGGCGTAAGTAATTTGAAGATTTTTGTATTGTGTAACTCAAAAATTACTGTAATTCAAAGCCGTTGCATCGTACTAAAAAGTGGTCAAAGACAAACTTGTAGGAAATTGGACGGGCTTTCTGTTAAAAATACACTGAAAGAAAAATACACGCCGCTTCTATGAGCATTTTCAATTTTTATGCTTAAAACTTAAATTTAAAGGTGATGTAACGATTTTTTCGTTAATTTTTTTTTGAGGAAATAGCCTAAGATGTATCAAAAAGACTCACGAAAAATGCATGATGGTTTGTATCTCCTAAAAATATACAAAAATCATTTACTAAACCTGTTTTTTTTTTTTTTTTTTTTTTTTTTTTTGAAAGGTGGTCTAAACGTCATAATTTTCAAAAACCGATAGAAGGAATCGATTCCCCAGACAATTTTACATAAAAGCCTCCATATTGACCATTGTCCTATGTCCAATCCTTGTGAAATTACAGCGGTTTTAAAAATAAAAATGTCGAAAAAATAGGTTTTTTTGTGGTTTTTTGACAATTTCTATTCGACAGACTTGATTTTTCAATCTCGTAAATATTTTAAACGGAAAGCTCGTCCAATTTCCCATAAGTTTGCCTTTGACAGCATTTGAATTGTATGTATGGGCTTACAAATATAAGCTTAATTACTTTGCTCATAACTGAAAAGAGTAAATTTTTTTCAGTGTTGTAGAAACTGGGATAGTAAATAAGCTTACGTAAATATTAAAACGAGTCAAATTGAAAAGCTGTCAAAGGCCAAAAGAAATTGCCAAAAACCACCAGAAAACCTATTTTTGTAACATTATTTTTAAAATCGCTGTAAGTTCACAAGGATTGGACAAAGGACATTTGTCAATACAGAGACTTTTATGTAAAATTGTCTGGGGAATCGATTCTTACTATCGGTTTTTGAAAATTTTGACGTTTAGATCACTTTAAAAAAAAAACAGTTTTAGTAAATGATTTTTGTAATTTTTAGGAAAGACATACCATCCTGCATTTTTCGTGAGTCTTTTTCATACATCTTAGGCTATTTCCTCAAAAAATAATTAAAAAAAATCGTGACATCACCTTTAAATTTAACTTTTAAACATAAAAATTGAAAATTCTCACAGAAGCGGCGTGTGTATTTTTCTTTCTTTTTATATTTTATTGAAAAGCATTGGAAAGAAGAACTCTTATAACTTCAGAAAATATTAGGGTTGGAACTTTAACTTGTTTTATGTGACTTTGACAACATTTAAAAAAAAATCATTTTTAAGGGGTCACCTTTGTCTGTATTTTTAACTAGTTGTTGTTGTTGATTTTATTAGGGGAACTTTAACCCTACGGGTCATTCACTCCCCATTTTTAACTAACATTTCCTAAATTTTAGGTAAAAAGAAGAATGCAGTAATTTTTGTAGTATCCCAGACTATGCCTCCACGCATTTTTTTTTTTACAATTTAAATATTAATGGTGTCATTCTACAGCAGAAAATGTGAAAAACGAGATTGGATAGCCAAAACATAATGATAGGAGGTGGTAGAGAATGCCAAATACTACCAAAAACAAACATAAACTAAACAACTTAAATGCAAATTTAAAAACTGAAAATAAAACAAGAAAAACATAAAACAAGAGAAGTAAAGTTTTTCGTAGAACAAAAGTTGCTCAAAATGACCTCCTAAACACGGGAAGAATAAAAAAAAATCGAATAAAAATTTGGACAGTAGAGGGTTAAGTCATTTTTTTTCATTATAATGCTTTATATTTACGTGCAAATATTTGTTGAAGACTATGTCCTTTAACTTTGACCTAACTCGATAAAAATACAAATACAAGAGGAATTAAAATAATTTATCATGTGAATGAAAATTAAGTGTTTTAAAATGCATTACACACCAGTCCAGTTCTTTCGCAATCATAAGTCCAAAATATAATTAAAAAAAAAACATTTTTGTGGTATTTGTACACCAATGTTTCAATATTTTTCAACGAGTGGAGCGACATAAATTTTTAAAAATAATTGCAACGACTTTACCTTTTATTTTGTTATTGGAAAAAGTTAATACCTAATATGGCCTTTTAAAAGGTATTTCAATCATTTATACAGTCAAACCCTTTTTTTAAATCAGTTATTAAAGATCAAAAATGTTTATCTGTGTCAGTTTAACATAAAGTTATAAGTTTATATAAAACTGTTTGATCTTTTTCAAACTGTCTCTAATTCAGTCCATCTATTCACTTCCCCATTAACAAGGCTCGTTACGTGCCCCCAGGATTTATGAAACGACCGTTCCAGTGCCACCAATGTCACAAAGCAGCAAAATCAACTCAAAATATTGTAAAGAGGGAAGGGAGCGATAAGAATTCCCCAAGTCTCCGTGAGCCACAAGGACTTTGCGGATAAAATTTTGAAGCCCTCGAGGCTCCTCGGCACGGCAAAGGTTGCCAACCTCATAACCTGCACGTGTGTACGTGTGTGAGTTGAATTGAGTTGAGTTGAGTGCCCTCTTGAAGCGTGTGTGTAATCTGGCAACAAGTGCACCACCACCACTCTCGAAGAATTCTTTTCGAGAACGGGAATGTTGTTGGGCTTATAAACAGAAAATGGGCCTCGCCTAATCGACGAGAGGAGGGGGAATTTCTAAGGAATTTTGAACTTGAACCACTCTCACCGCACTCTCTGAATGACGAGGCTCAAAGTGTATCAATTTCCTCTTCACTCGTCAAACTGACAATCCATTCGAGAGGAGTTCATTGATTTTCATAGAGGTTACAACCTGCCACTCAATTCTGCACATTCCGGAAATTAGCAGGACATCCTCCCCTCCCCCCTTACTCTCGGAGTACTTCACGGACCGTTCTCTAGCTTTTGTTGTGAGTTTGGGTGGAGCATACATTTCAATAAATCCCCCGTCGTAAAGCCCTTCCTTCCAAGCCCGTCAGAAAAGGACCTTCGACAAAAGAGAAGAAGAAAAAAAAGGTTCGTCTCTTATCAGTGTTGAGCAATCGCTTTCCGGCCCCGAAGACAATAAAATTGAAGTGTTTTTCTTGCTTTTGTTGTTGCTGGTTTGACAAAAAAAAACATACACACACACCGGTGGAGGCCGGAAGTTGAGGGCGAAACGAGAGATTTCCGGCGCTAGATATGACCTTCCTGAGCGGGGGTGGGGGGGGATCTGTGATCAGCACCTTTGCAGTGAAAGAAGAGCTTGGTTATTTTTAGGCGAAAGAAGGTGTCACGGTTGATGAGAACGTGATGAACTTGCCGATGAAGGATCAAAGTGGTTTAACATTGAGTGGTGTGAAGGTGGAACACTTTCACTTTTAACACAGGAAGGAAAGATTAGAGGGGAGGTTTCAATTGTGGCTTTGAGCATTCAAAAAGATCATTAAATGCTATTTTTGAATGAATTAGAAATTTAAACCCTCAAAATTAAATTTTTTGTCATGGTTCATTGAAAAAATTATAAAGGAACTATGAAATATTTAAATTGTTAAATTTAAGTGTTAAATTTAAATTGTCCTTTAAAAGTAGATTAAATCGCAGGAATTTTGCCAATTTCTTTGAACATTTAAATTTTATTATTATTTTTTAGATAAAAATTTGTCCATGCCTTCCCTAGGTCTAATAGCCATTTTAAATGAATTCCCAAACAGGATTTTTTTTCTTAATTTTCGTTTTTTTCTTTTTTTGATTTTTTGAAAACAAAACAATAAAATAAAAAATTCGAAGAACCAAATTTTCAATCAAAAAAGTTCAAATAATCAACTAAAATTAAAATATTAAAAAAAATCGACGAAGAATATTTAAGGACATTTATTTGCAGTAATAATCTCCTTCAGCGCTATAAAAATAATTTTGCAAAGCTGAGAAAATGTTTTTAATTTTATTGTATTACTTTCTTTAAACAGCCAGTAAAATTTAAATTTTGTAAAAATTTCTCAGTGTCTCTCATTTTTCAACTGGAATTTTCCGATCTTTTCAAGAAAAGTAATATTGAAACTAAAAAATAAAATTCAACATTTTGAAATGTCAAAATTAAGATTTGAAGCCTTTTCAAAAGGTAAGTTTTCTTAAAATAATAAATCAAACTTTTAAAAAATCGGCCTTTTTCAAAAGTATGAATTATAAAAATTTAAGATAGCGTCTAACTTTTGAATTGTGGGCTTAAAACCAAGAAAGATGTAAAATCTTGTAATTTTTGTTTTGAAAAGAACAGCAAATTTTACATGTATGAGTTTATTTTTTTAACAGTGAAAATCTAACTCATTATTTTCGAGTTATCGTCAGTTAACTCGAAAAAATCGTTACTCACAAAATTTAAAATTCAAGAAGCTTTATCTCAGCAAACTGTAGTCTGATAAACAAAGTCTTACAAAGAAAAAATAAATGGTTTTTTTTTCATCTTTTCTTAAATATGTTTACCATGAGTGCTTTTTCTTTTTGAAATATTTTCAAATTGAAAAAAAAAAATACATACGTATCAATTAAATGCCTAAAACGTGATATCACTTTATCACCTCATTAACAAAAAATGATTGTGATTTTTGATTGCAATTTGATTTTTAATTTGAAAATGGATTCATAATTTAAAAATAGCCTTTTTTTGTGCATTTTTTCATCATGATTTTTCAATAAAAATAACTAGTTTTTTGTTCCATAAAAATGTATCAATCAAAAATTCAATAAAAAATTAAATTTGTAAAAAAAATAAAGGACATTATTTAAAAAAAATCATAAATAAACGAAAAAAATATATTCTAAAACTTGATAAAAATTGCATTGGCCTTATTAAAGAAAAAATACTGAAAGTTTCAAGACACCCCAGTTGAACTCATTGTATAGCCTATTCCCCATAACCATAACATTCGTGACATTACGATTGTAGTCCGCGCTCACCGCGCAACCGTCCAGTCAGAATGGAAGTTGTTTCCATTCCGTGGTAGCAGTAACTACCGGAGTGAAAGCACTCCATTCCGTGACAGTTGACAGTTGATGGACCCCACCCAGGCAGTTAAATTGCATTTTCCCCCAACCTTCTCCATCAGCTTTGACGTCGGACCATCCAACCAACCGGAAAACCGACGGAATCCGAGGTTAATTACGGTTTGCTTTATTTAATTACTGGCAAATTATTACCTAGTTGCTTTCGAGTGTGTTTGTGCGTGTCTGAACAAATGTTTCCAGACTTTGAAGCTTAGTCCCTAATGAGGAGGTAATCCTTGAAGATATCCTTTATGGGGGGCCACCTTCTACACGAAGGGGGGCTTTCGAAATCAGGTAAGCCTGAGATAGTGACCGCAATCAATCATCTTGTTTAGGGTAATTTTGGGTCAAAATTGGGATTTGAAGGTTTAATGATTTCCTGTTCCTTTATTTTGAACAAATTCTAACATTCTAAAAAAAATACCTTCAATGTTGCCAAGTACCACCCTATTCAACTGGCATCTGGTCCCTAATGATAATAATCGATGGCAATATGTGCAAAATCGAGCCCCACTCAAGTGTTCTTCGAATTACGCGGATTAACCTTTGACCTGCCCATCAAACCCACATTGTTCGCACAACCCTCCGGGACTTCGATCCGCTTTTCACCGCTCTTCCGCCGCCCGTTACGGGTCGCGTAACGCTGCCGGTAAACAACAATTAAATTGGCCGTGGGTCTTGCTATAAATATCTTCGGGGCTGCGTTCGTTCATGTCTGCCAAGCTGGCAGACTCGGCGAAGGTACCCTAAATTTAACCTTTTTTTCTGCGTTGCCGTGTGCTCAGGTGGAATATTTAAACGCACCGGTTCGCACCTGTAAGGCCACACATTTCAATTTCCCGCGGGAATTTCCGGTGGGGCCGTTCTGGCGAGGGAGTGTTGGTTGAAGGATGGGAAAAGAGGAAATCCGGAAAAAAAAGTTGCTGGAACAAGGGTTGCGCGGAAAGTTTAAATTTTGTTTCCTTCAGGGGTTGAGTCTAGGGAGTTGAAGAAGCCTAGAAGATCTCACAATTCTCCAATTGAAATCTTAAAATTTCAGAAAAAAGATTGAATTTTTAAAGCGAAAAATTTGCAAAACAAATCATGATATCGTAGCAAATTCTAGCAAGAAATGGTCATATGATTTAATGCAAAATCGACTCTGTGAGTGAAAAAAAAATCAGGCAATTTAAAGTTTTTTTTTATTTTAGCTGCCCTTAACAAGTCACCAACATTATGCACATATTTTCAAATTTTGATTTTTTTTTTCATAAAACTTTCCAGATCAGAATCGCAGCGTTAAAATTGTGAAAAAATCTCTAAAATTTTCAAGAAGAATATAATGTGCTATTTTGCTCCTGAGTTTTAATTATTTAAAATTTTGCAATGTTTTTGTACTTTTTGAATATTTTTTAAACGATTTTGTATCACTTCAAGTAGAATTCCCAAAATACGTATTTAAATGTTGTATGCTTTCTTTTTGTTTGAGAGTTGGATTTTCAAGAAATGGTAATATAAATAATCAAAAATTTTCAAATGGCAGGAAATATGCTCATCTTTTTCAAATTTGGAGATCCTTTCACCGAATTTGACATTTGAGTAGTTATGCCAAAGGTAGATTTGTAATTGTAAATTAATTGTAAATAATAAATCAGCAATAAAAACATTTCAAAAAAGTTAATTTTGTGATTTTTTATATTCTTTCTAACATGAGTAGGGGAAATTCTCGTATGTTTGGCAGGTTAAGCTCTCGCTCGTAACTCCATCCAATTTGCTGATTTTCACTATTTAAACAACTAATTTTGCTCACTTCTTTTTGAGCTATTTATCACTCGATTTCAGTTTAAAACGCTTTTAATTAGCTTTAATTGAATGTCAAAGTTCTGACCTGCCAACATTAGAGGCACGCTGGAATTAGATGCTGTTCCCCTGGTCCTTTGGATTATTTAGAAGATGATTTTATTCATTTTTGTGAGTCCTTGCATTCTTTTCACCAAGACCAAGACCCAAAAAAATTGAGTTTTTACATTCTTCTTAAAAAAATCAAGCTAAGTTTAGGTTTAAGCATTCTTTTCAAAAACACCAGTTCTATAAAAAAAAGTTTTTTATTTGAAAAATCTACGAAACTTTGAATTCTTTTAAACATGATTAGTTCTTTAAAAATTCTTTGCTGAAAATGTTTTCTTGGGAAAAAAATTAAAAGAAAGAATTCATAAAGAGATTTCAAAAAACAAAATTCTTCGAGATTGTTTAAACATTGAAAGATTTTTAAATAATGAGCAGCAATTCTCTATCTAAGTATTGACAAAAAATTTATTTTTTGCGAAAAATAAAAATTTTGCGGTGCTGTGCATTGCAATTTCATAAAAATTCAAAACATTTTTAAACAAGCCCAAAAATGCTTAATATGATTATCATAACAGAAAAATGCATTTTAGATTGTTTTCAGTTGATTAGACTTCTATTTTCATGGAAATTTTGAAGTTTTTTGGAAAAATATTTGTTTTGCCCCCTGATTTTTCAGACCAACTTTGAAGGGGGGGGGGGGGGTCGACATAAACTTTGAAAAATATTTGCAACGGCCTAACTTGCAAAAAATTACAGTATGTAAAAAAAGTATTTACACCCCTTGGGCACTATGCACATTTTGTGATGAAACATGTAAAAAATTCAAAGTTTGACAGGAACCTAGTACTACGTTTTGTTCAGAAACTCATGCCAAACATTTTGCTACAAAAAGCTCATGAAAAGATGATTTCTATAAAAAGTTATATAACAAATACTATTACGAAAATAAAAAAGGTGCAAAAAAAGTTTGTACACCTTTCGAAAAATTAACATAAATAATGTTATTTGTTGACAAATCACCATAAATCCAGTCTCCCAACTCCAAATAGGCATCCTTGACTGATTAAAAAAATAATTTGGATTGAATATAAAGTTTACTAACTACTTAGTATAAAAGTTTATATAACTCTGGAAATTCTATATAAAACTTATCTTAACTTAATTTTGCAAACTTTTAATTCAACTAAATGTCAATATATTACCATACAATTGCTAAATAAACATTTTGGAGTTGGTATAACACCGTTTTGGGGGTATTTGTATCGATAGAATAGATTTTTCGTTGGAATTTCGTACCAACCCGGAATTACGTCGTCGGAAAATCCGCCGGCATCTGAACCGGTCCTCAATTCACAAGTCAACCTATGTGGCATCAGAAAGGGCATAAAATTTCCGATCTTTTGATACCCATACATCCAGGTTTTCTATAAAACCCACGTTTTTAAATACCTAAGCAAAAACGTTGTTATGGTTTCGTTTGAGCAACCTGCCAAAAATGTATGGAATTTCGTAATTTTTGTTCTCGTGGATCAAACTTACTTTTTGCCCAGGTATTTAAAAACGTAGGTTTTAAAGAAAACCTAGATGTATGGGTATCAAAAGATCGGAAATTTTATGCCCTTTCCGATTCCACATAGGTTGACTTGTGAATCGTGGACCGGTTCGGATGCCGGCGGATTTTCCTACGACGTAATTCCGGGTTGGTACGAAATTCCAACGAAAAATCTATTCTATCGATACAAATACCCCCAAAACGGTGTTATACCCACTTCAAAATGTTTATTTAGCAATTCTATGGTAATATATTGACATTTAGTTGAATTAAAAGTTTGCAAAATTAAGTTAAGATAAGTTTTATATAGAATTTCCAGAGTTATATAAACTTTTATACTAAGTAGTTAGTAAACTTTATATTCAATCCAAATTATTTTTTTAATCAGTCAAGGATGCCTATTTGGAGTTGGGAGACTGGATTTATGGTGATTTGTCAACAAATAACATTATTTGTGTTAATTTTTCGAAAGGTGTACAAACTTTTTTTGCACCTTTTTTATTTTCGTAATAGTATTTGTTATATAACTTTTTATAGAAATCATCTTTTCATGAGCTTTTTGTAGCAAAATGTTTGGCATGAGTTTCTGAACAAAACGTAGTACTAGGTTCCTGTCAAACTTTAAATTTTTTACATGTTTCATCACAAAATGTGCATAGTGCCCAAGGGGTGTAAATACTTTTTTTACATACTGTATGTCCCAGGATTTTTCTAGCAAAAAAAAACCTTTCGGCAAAATGTACCAGATCCAACCATCTTTGACTTCAAATTTAATTTTGCGTCTTGAAAGTCGTTTTTAAAATTGTTTTGACAATACTCTAGTTTTTTTTATAACAATTTGAAAAAATGTATATCACCGGGACTATATTTTTCATTTTTCAATATAGTTTTCACCATCTAAACTTAAGCTCCAAAAATGCTTCAAAACATTTAAAAAAATCGAAAATAAAATAAAATTGAGAATTCAACTTTTAGCAATTTCAAGCAAAATTGAAAAATCTGTAAAAGAACTCCGTTACCTATTTTTTATGTAAAAGTTTTAATCATAATCTACAACTTTTCCGAAGACACCAAAGCAATCAGAAATTTCCTTCTCAAGATACACTTTTCTAATATATAATACTACATGCATATTTTGTATGAGCCTTTTGGAAAAACAAAAACTGCTTCTATGCGTAAGAACAAAGTTTTATTCAAATAAAAAAAGTCTCGATTTGCAAAAACGTTGAGAATTAATTTCTTGTCAAAAGTCGTAACGTTATCAAATATGCCTAAAATGCAAAAAATCACATTTTGATCAAGATGGTATTTTTGACAGGAGCTTAAATACATTTTAAAATCTGAAGTTACCTATTGAAATGGATAAAAAAAGTTATTTTTTACATTTTTAATATTTTAAATATACATTAAAAATTAAAGAGTAGAAAATTTTACAAAAGTTTGCTGTTTTTTAAATTGAAATTCGAACGAATAGTTTCCGAGGTCTCGTGAGTTAAAAAATTAGGCCTAATTTGGTGACTTTGAGAAAAACTCAGTTTTCACATATTTGAAACTTCAGGAGGCTGAGCAACAATGCCACAAAAATAAAATTATTGATAATTGTCTCAGAAGTTACCTTAAAAATGCTCATAATTTGAATACATTTTTTATTATTATTATTCCTGTGCCTCATTTTGCACAGTCTTAACTCAAGTGCAAAAAATGTTTATTTTGTCACTTTATCAAATAATTTGCAAAATTAAAAAAAGGTCCTGCCACAACTTTCTCTCACTGCAGCAGTCAACCTTTAAACTCGACTCAAAACTAAACTAAACTAAACTAAATATATGTCAGCAGGGAGTCACCACAACCAAGCTAGCAAAAAAAGAAAAAAGAAAAAGCAATTAAAACGGCTTTCAAGAAGAGCGATAAACTCGTTAACTTGGCTTCAACAGCTCCCCAGCAGGTCCTATAGAGCGAGTGGCTTCTCTAGCAGGTCCTGCTAGCCTAGTTTTCCGTGTCCCTTTTCGTCCAGGTTTACCCCAACCCAGTCACCACACAATCTCCTCCTCCTCTCTGGTGGAAAATCACTGTTTCAAATCCGTGCGAGCTTTTCTTTTGGGAATGTGTGTGTTTGTGTGTGTGTGTGTGCAAACTTTTAAAGTACGGAAAAAGTACGACTATAATAAAGCAAAATAAAAAAAGGAAAAACAGGCAACAAAGATTACGTGGGGAACCGTGACAAAATGGGTGGAAAAATGGGGAGAGGGGGTGGGGACAGTTCCCGGCCAAATCACGTGCCCTGGCCACATAGAGGCAGAGGCCAAACGAGGAACAAACGAGCCGGGCCGGCTTTGATACCGAGGTTAAAAGCAGTAGGAAAGTTTAAATGTCCCCAAGTCACCCACTAAGAATTTTATTCGACTGTGTGTGTTGCTTTCGAGGGTAATTTGGTGCTGTGCCGTGATGAGAGTTGAAGTTATCGCATTTTTTGATAAGATTTTTTCCATTTCTATATAATTGCATGTTTCAAATGTGTTTGTGCTTTCTTTAAAATTCCCGGAATAAATTCAACCAACTTCAAGCAGTCCCCTTAATCAAGGTCATTTGAATTCCGTTTGCCAGCATCAACCGAGAAATTCACTTCCCCTCAAGTGGCCATTTCCGAGAGCAAGATCCTCCAAGATTGCGTAGAACCCAAAAAAAGGGATAATCAGTTTCCTCCAAGCCCCGGCTCCGGCGCAACTGATTTGCTCTTTTCGGATGCAACCAGCACACCGCCAACTCGGCACGGCACGGAAGATCCTCAGTAATCGGAAATGGAAACGATATTACCGTGGTCCTTTCCGGCACCGCTGAAGGAAGCGCAAAAGCAGAGCAAGATTGATAGTCATCGTCGTCATCCTTGGCATCAATTTTATGTTGTTGCCTGTGTCCTTGGAGCTAAATTTGTACCGGCGAATGGAGCCGGCAATCAGCATGAGCACGCGGCTCATCGTCCTTCGGCTGAAATGTTCAGGATGATGACGATGCTCTGAATGAGTCACTTCCTGGTTGGTATTTTTAACACAGCCGAATAGAGGAAGCACAACAAAATGGGAGGAAGAATTGCCTCCCCTCTGGTTTCAATTAGTACATCGAGGAAGACAACAATACAACATTACACAATAGTGAGTATTGTTAACGGTTTTTTGGTGTACAGCAAAAAAATAATTGAAACTGATATTTGTTTCAGAAAATAAAAGATTATTGATTTCAATAACTCATAGTAAAAGATGAGACATCTGTTCTACTACTATTAGGAAAAACAGTGAGAAAATCAAAAACAAATATTTTCTCAGATCTCAAATCAGGACTGAGTTTTTTTTTTTTTTTTGAGGACGCATTTATTTGAGTTTTTAATTTTTTTTTGGTACTTGAATGACTCTGTGCATTCCCCTTGTCCAAAAGAAGCCATATTGCATTATTCGTTTTTCCATACAAGGCTTTATACAATTTAACGGACAGGTCATACAAAATGGTCATGTGAATATTTGAAAATCTGTACCTTGATATACGATTTTCTGATCAATTTGGTGTTATATGTTATGATTGGAAGTTCTAGTTTGGAAGGGAAAAAAATATTCCCATATTTCTTTGTTTGTTTTTTTTTTTTTTTTGCTAAAAATGTGGTTCCCGAATATCATATTCAATAATTTAAGATTTTTTCATAGGTGTTAAGGATGAAAAAGGCATCTTTTGCGCTTAAGTTCAGCAAGATGAAAATTCAGTATTTTATTTAAATGGTGATTTATGCAAAAAAAATCTAAAAAATTGTCAAACAAAATTTCCAAAATAAATTTTTGACTCTCAACGCTTGGTGGAATATTTATTTTTCTCAGTGCCATCTAATCAGCTCAAATTTTTAACTCACAATATCACGGAAACTGTTGGTTCAAATTTCAATGTTAAAAAATAACCTTTGTGAAATTTTTTGCTATTTTCTATAAAAATAATTTTGAAATTAACAACCAAAAATAACCTTCCCAAAGGGCTAAAAACACTTTTCTTAGATATTTTCAATCGATGGATATAAGATTACTGAAATTCGAAATAATTTTAAATTAAATTTACAGAAAATTTCACAAAAAACAATCTTTTCCAATTATATTTCTTGCTGAAACAAGACCGGTAATTAAATCACACTGAAAAAAAATTTCTCACATCTACCTAACTTGAGCAAAAAAAAAAGTTTTAAGCCGATTTGATTGCAAATTTAATTTTGCATCTTAAAAAAGATTTTTGAAGTTTGTTTGACAACCTATTCAATATTGAAAATTTCAAATTGCATGTTTCTGGAATTTAACTTTTTGTGATGAAAAGTCAAATGAATAAATCTGGTATTTATGTTACCGTGTTCTTATTTTCTAGCAAAAATTTAAGCCAAATCGAAGCACTTTTTTTTACGTAAAATCGTGGAATTTTGGTAGATTAAAAGTTTGAAAGTAGAAGGGTTTTCGAAGTGTTAAGTGTAATTGCTCATAGAAAGTTGTTAATTTAAGGTCATATCATACTTTTTTATCTGCACAAAATCTGCCCGCACTCCTCGTAGCACTATAACCATGATTATTATAACTTTTTTGTAGGGTGCTCAGAAAAAAAACTAGGCAGAAAAGAGTTTTTTATGAGCTATTTTAAATATCTGTGCCAATTTTGAGCTAACTTGATAAATATTAACCTATTGATACCCGATTCTGAATTGTCAAAAAAAAAATATGATAAAAACATGAAAACACATTAAAATGGGCAGCATAAATTTTCGCATTTTTTTTTTTCTTAGAAGTTGCTTTTAACTAGATACTCGGAAAACTAAAATAGATTAACTATTAAAGATTTAAATGTTTGACCATTTTTTTTATTTATTAGTAAACAAATGAAAAATATTTCATAACGTTTGAGACAAATCATGAAAATTTCCAATGTCCAAAAAATTAAAAAAAAGGTTTAAGTTAGGAACAACAAAAAAATAAAAAAGCAACGAATTGCTTACACTAATTTTACAATTCCATAAGACAATTTTTGAATGGAATTTATGTCAAACATCCATGTGTTAAAGAAAATCACCGTTCAAAACAAAACAATATTGAAAAATGTTACTTTTCAATACCAGTGCTGAAAAGTTTAACTTTTCAGCACCTATTTCAGTGTTGAAAAGTAAAACTATTCGGCACTGTATTAATTTTCCATTCTGTTATTTTTGGTAGAGCAAAGTAGGCCGTTTCGTCGCTCGAGAATGACAGGAAAAGTGAGAAGTTTCACGACGGAATTGCAAAAATATCTTTTTTGCAATTCCGTCGTGAAACTGCTTACTTTTCCTGTCATTCTTGAACGACGAAATAGCCTACTTTTCTGTACCGCAAATAACAGAATCGAATAGCAACACATTTCAAAATAAATGCTGCAAAGTTCTACTTTTCAGCACTGAAATGGGTGCTGAAAAGTTGAACTTTTCAGCACTTGTTTCGAAAAGTAACACTTTTCAACATTTTTTTGATTTAAACGATTTATTGACAAAATACATGAAAATTTGACTTAAAATTTCACTCAATGGGTGTTTTTCGGAATTGCAAAAAATGTTGTATGGAACTTGTTGCAAAGCTTGATTTTTTCAGCACTCTTCGTATTTATCCAACTCGGTGAACCTCGTTGGATAAATGTACGACTCGTGCTGAAAAAAATCCTCTTTTTGCAACTTGTTGCATAAACTACTATTTCCAAACTTTATTTTCGTAAAATCGCGATTACTCGTGATAGTTTCGAGTAATCCCTTTATGTTCAGACAACAATTTTTTTGTTATTGTCAGCATGATAGAACATTGTTACAGTCAAAAATTTTTTTTGCAATATTGGAAATAACACGAGATTTAAAAAAAATATTTCAAATGAAAAAATACCTTTCTGATTAATTAAAAAATTACCCTTACTGATTCTTTAAATTTTCCATAAGATAACACGTCTTAAAAAAAATTATAATCCCTTTGACACCAATTTTTCAAACCTGCAAGGCTGCAATTTTTAGCAAAACACGAAAAAACGTTTTTTTCGAATGTTTAAAAATGGAAGGGGTCGTACAGCCCCTCCGTCACAACCCAACCCCCTATCAAGCCTCAGTGTTACTCAAATGAAACTCGTTATCGGTTGTCTTCCTGGTCTACACTTTAGTCGCCAATGATGCGATCCTGGCGGAAAAGTCTTGCAAAAGAGCTGACGACGGAAGTTATTTAATCGTGATTTGCGCTTTCATTGTCACTCTTTTCTCCCTGCTGATGACGTCCTTGCTGCCCCATCATCAACCCGGAAATGTATTCTCAAATTGTCCTCCTCCTGCTGCTGCTGCTCTATTTTTGATGCCAACTAATTGATAGTCAAGCCAGTGGATTCGTCTTTTTTTGCTACTGCTGCTGACACTGCAAACAGCAATTTAATTTTCTCGTCCCTTGGTGAGGACGACGACGCCCTTGAAATCGATTGCTCGGAAAGCCAACCCACGTGGCACTTTGGTGCCGTCGATCGTAAACTGGAGGATTAAGCAATTGAAATGCGTTCGACTTGCGCGCCCGAAAAAAGTTGGAAGCTTTCCAGCGGCAAAAGTTTATCCCTTTGGGATGCCCTGCTGCCACTTGGACAGATCCGGATTAAAGTATTTGTTACGAAGAAGAGAAAAAAAAAGTAGGAACGTACTAATACTGTAAAGCGAGTCCTTTTTTTTTGGTTGTGGAAAACTTTGAAGGTTAAGGAGAAAGCTTCCAAGAGTCAGCTTTCCCTTCTTGGGAATAAGCTTACCGCTGCTTCCGACTCCGGTCGGCGGTCGGTGGCTTATGTTGAAAAACCAACACAAGTTGGCAGCTCAAGTATTACAGGAAAATCTGCTTAAGTAGAATAAACATAAAAATCGTTTTATGATAAATTTCCACTTCGATCGGCCCAGCGGCTATCGATGGTGAAAAGTGCACAGACACTGTGGGTCAAATTGATGTAATATTAATTTATAATAAAAAAAAATCGATGATTTTTTGTTTGGAGTAATAAGACCGTTGCAAATATTTGGACAAAATATTCAAAAAACCGTTATTAGATCAAAACAACTCCTACTGTTCCACTTTCCCGCTCCACCACTCTCACCGATCCAAATCGTATGAATCATCGCTATCGGTTTCGGATTTGCGCCAAAACTTTTGCCCTTCCTTCTCTCCTTCGACTCCTGCGAATCCTTGCAATCCCAGTTGGACCAACCAACCGCCCACCCCCCCAGAACCACCCAAAAACGTCCATAAATCCTCTTTAATGAAAAAAGTACTGACATAAGTCCTTTTTTTGCATCACCAACACCCCATTTCCCCCGTCAACCCACTCACTGAATGCCCCCGAGGAAAAAAAAGGACACACTCTTCACACTCCACTTCCAAGTGGGGTGCCAGCTGCGGATTTTTCTCTCCTCCACGAACCACGAACGAGCGCAGGGCAGCTGCTGGACCATTTTTCAGCTTGTCGATTCTTCGTCCCTCGCCGGTATATTTATTACGGCATTACTCCTACTTAATGTAATGATACACACCAAACACTCTGCCTCTCTCGCTCGGCACTTCGATTGGAACTTGTGGAAAAGAGGTCACTTCAGGCTGCCGGGTGAAGTGTGATTTGAAATTTGCAGCGCAGCATCTCTTTTTGTGGTTGAAAATTGATAAAATATTTAGAAACGGTATTGAAATTTATTGAGACGAATGGAGGCCATTTTGGTGGGGGAATCTAGGGCAATCAATCACAATTTGGGGAGTTTTTTGTCGGGAACGCGTGATCTAGCGTGGGTTTGTTGCTCAAATCTACAGGCAGTTGAGAGGGGAAACTAGAAGTTATGGGTGTTGCAAATTTAGGGAGTCGAAATTGAGAGGTAAATCATGTTAAGAGCCTGTACTACTAAGTGCTCTTATCGTCAATGTATTAAAAATGAATAACAATTTAATTTAAAAAAAAAAAACAAGAATCAGAATTCAAATACTCTATGTTAACTAAACAATTTTTTTACGAAAACCTGCTCTAAACATTAAAAATTTAAATGCAAATGGGTAATCCACCAACTCACAAAAAATCCCTAATGCTAACATATATTTTTTTTGTAATTGTTTGCTGTACAACTTTGTAGAACATTGTTACACTCTAAAATAATAATCCTGCAATGTTACAAAAGCCATGGAATTCTAAAATGATTTTTTTTGTTCTATATGAAAGATTTACCTTTTCCTTTTTCCTTAAAATGACATGTGCCAAAAAATTTACAGTAAAGTACCGATAAATGGCAGGATTATTGAAATTATTTTTGATTTTTTGTCCCAAATAAAAATACGTTTTATTGGAATTCTGAGAATGCATGTCAAATTTTACATAAAAGTCCCTTTGACACCAGAATTCATAACCTTCGCCATTTCAGGCTACATATTATTAAAAAACACATCATTTTTGAATGTTCAACAATGGAAGGGGTCGTACCGCCTCTCCGTCATGGAGTTTTTAATACTGGAGCTCGTATTCGTGATCGTGGCGGTGAATTACCCAAATACAATTAAACAGCAATTCCATTTGAAAAGTGCCTAAACCAAAAAAAAAATCTCCGATCGGGCTCAAAAATTTCTGGGGGTTCCTTGGCTAAAATAATTAGACCTGTATTTTTTGTTTGGCCATTAGGGTGACCTACATCGTGCTAGGGTGGCTCAAAAAATGGCAATTTTCATCATTTTTGCAAAAATTTCATCCGATTTTTGCTGTCTTAGACGCAAAGCAAGGTGATTAGTTTGGCTATTTGAGAAAAATAGTAAGAAGTTTCAAAAACCTAGCTTAAAATTTAATTAAAATACGCAACTTTTGATACCCTAACATGTATAGGTTATCGCTTTTTAGTGAAAAAAGTTAATTTTTTGCCGATTTCGTCATTTTTTCTGTTTCAGCGCGTGGCGCGTCGAAAAACTCAGTTTTTATTTTCAAAAAACCATATCTTGGAAACGTACGGTTCGACATCGCCAATTTTTTGATATGTTATGTGAAATTTTCCGAGGAATCCGATAAAAATATTTTCAGACATAGGCTCTTTGGTCCAGACACGGTCAAAAAGCCATTTTAAGTTTTCATACGACTTTTTCAATAGTTAAGCTAGATTTTTGGAACTTCTAACTACTTTCTCAAATAGCCAAACTAATCACCTTTCTTTTGCGTCTAAGACAGCTAAAATCGGATGAAATGGCGCGGAGATATGATTTTTCGAAAAAAGTGGTTTTGCGAAAATCGACGAAAATTGACATTTTTCGAAACACCCTAGCACAATTTAGGTCACCCTAATGGCCAAACAAAACAATACTGGTCTAATTATTTTGGCCAAGGAACCCCCAGGAAAAATTTTGAGCCCGATCGAAGAACTTTTTTTTCGGTTTAGGCTCGTTTCAAGTGGAATTGCTGTAAATTGAATCATGGATTGGATTATTTAGGAACGAATTCATTAATTTAGTCAAGTTTCTGGTATTTTTTAAATAAATGTACTGTTCAGATATCTGAATGATCAGCATAATTGTAATAAACTATTTTTTTTTTCAATAAAGGGTAATTTTTTCTAATAATGTATCATAATAAATAGAAATGTAGCCAACCTTGCTCTATGAAAAAAAAAAATGGGGATGATCAGAAAATTCTTAATTTCTTATTTTTTTCTGGATGTTGTTATAAATTTAATACTATTAAACATGATTTTTTTTTCAGTGAAACATATATTCATTTATTTGTATAGACAACATCCTAAAACTAATGATTTATTTTCAATGCCTAGATAATGGTATTTCTTGAAATTTTCTCATCTTTTCGAAGCAATGCTTTCCAAATTAAAAAATTACAAGAATTACGATATAAATATTAATCATTTCGCAGAAATAAAAATCATACCTAAGATTTCTCAGATCAAACGAAAAATTTGAAAAAACTGAAGTGAATTTTACTTAATTACACAAAAAGACCCAACTTAGTAATTCTGTACGAAATTGGCCAATTTTATGCATTTTAATATTTGATTTTTTTTTATTCGAATCAAATTTTATGAGAGCCCTATGTTCAATTAGGTGACTTTGGCAAAGATGTAGTTATTATTGATAAGGACTATTCAAAAACAAATAGCCAAATCTTAAATTAATCTTATTCAGTGAATAAGAACAGCAAATAGCAAATTTACAGTTAAAACCAAACCTATATTTTCACAAAAGTTTGACTTTCAATAAAAATTTTCTGTTATCCGAATTAAAAAAGTGACCATTAGTGACCATTTCTGACAATTTTTTTATTGAATGTTAAAAAAAAATATTATTGATAGATTATTGATTATTGATATTATTGATTTAAGCTTTTAGCTTAATTAGATTGGTTATGCTGATTTTTGAATAAATTATTTTTTGAGTTAAAGAAAGCTTGATAAAAATCTTTAAAAAAGTGATGTTATTAGAACTAGCAAATTAATTGGCAGCTAAAATAAAACAATAACATTTTTATTAACTTTACTACTTCATATTGCTGCATTTTTCCAGCTTTGCTGAATATGCTGTTGAAAGAATACCGTCCATCCTTTTTCTCCCAGGTTCTAAGCTCCCCTTTTTGGGGGCCAATCCTTTAACAATACACTACATTAAAAGCCACCTTCGGCACTTTTCTCCATTTCAGGTAACAACAACAACAACAACATCAACAAAACACCTGATTGTGTGTACCCTTTTAGTACACATCTGTACGTTTTCCCTCAAGTTTAAGTTTGGAACAGGAAGAAGGCCCTTTCCCCCTCTTCAAGACGACGACGACGACCATTCTCCACTGGTTCGGTTGGTGGTTGAAATCTATTGCTGTAAATCCGAAATAAATGGCTCCTGAGAAAGAATTTATTTCTTGGAAGAAAGTGCACCTTCGAAGAATAGGGAGAAAAAAGAGTGAATCATCCCGAACCGGACCTGATGTGTTCGAAGGAGGAGCAGCTTTGCTATACTGTAAATTTTCCATTTTCCCCACCTTAAGGTGTAGGTGACCTAGTAGCATGGTGGGATGATTGTAAGGGGAAGGAAAGAGACATTTGCATGGCCAGGATGTGTGGGTTGGAACGTGAAGAAATATTTGTTTTCCATTTGGAGATGAATATCGAAAGGGGGTAATTTATGGTCGATACAGGAAATGGAACCGGGGGTGTACTTTATTCTGACTATTGAGTGGGATTGAAACGTCCAAAAACGGGGGCGCAAGAATGTGGGAAACTTGACCTTTCAATATTATTAGACATTGTTTGCAGTACAATGTGAATTGATTCTTCTCTGAGTTACGTAACGGTCATCATTCAAGAATTTTGCGTTTTTACTAGACCTCTAATTAACCTTCTAAAAAACTAACTCATTTCATCTCTAAAAAAGGGGGACGAATCAAATTAAAACTTTTCCACTTAATCGTACCTCCCTCAACCCCAAAAAACCATCATCGACCAGCTATCGATTCCCGTTTAGTCTCGATCCTTTGCCGAGTTTCATCATTTTCAGTCTAATTGCGTCACTAAATTATTCATTTATTCACTTAACTCCATCAAACCAGAGCTGGACACTTTTGTTCAGGAGAGGGGTAGAAAAAGCACACTCCAAGTATGCAAAATTGAGGGACAAGACCCCGAAAAAACTTTTCCCTCCCGGCAGCACTGAACACAAAGTCCTTCCCCCGATGACATAACGACCAGCGAGGACGATGTGTCCTGCCATGGAAGCTGATGTTGGCCTCTTAATTAAAAATGGCTTTCACTTGATTCCGATCCAACCCACCACCACCTCAACCCATCACCTTTTCCAACAAGGTCCAGAAAAAAGAAGAGACGACGATCTCTCTCTGTTCGCCAGACCAAGTCAACTGTTCTTGCCAAGTCGGTCGGCAGGAGGCGGCTCATCCTTATTCAAATGAGATTCATGGAACAAAGTGAAAGCGCAATTGCTCGAAAGATGTATCCCGGGGTGTAGGGAAACTCTTCTGCTCCACCATTTTGCCCCACTTGGCCCACTTTTCCGAAGAGCAGAAGCAGTCGTCGTCTCGAACTGTTTTGGAGAAACTATTATGGAAAAAGAGTGCAATCTTGAGTTTTGGTGTGGGGTGGGGAGAAGAGAAGGGGGGGGGGATGAAGCACTCTACTATAATTATAATTTCCTACTGCAATCTTTGTCGAGTGAGAGACTAAGCACAAAAAAAAACGCAGAAGCAGTTTTCAAGGAATCGTTTGGCTTAATTTGGCGAATGCTTACATTAGAGGGTGATTGAGTTTGGAAATGAAAAGTAATTTTTTGAGAGGAGCTTTTAACGTAATATTGATAATCATGCCATTCCAAGAAAAAAAGGTCATGAGTGTTGAACTTGTAACTTGTAACTTGTAAAATTGACAAAATTGACAAAATTGACAAAAAATTTACAAAATTGACAAAAAATTGACAAAATTGACAAAATTGACAAAATTGACAAAATTGACAAAATTGACAAAATTGACAAAATTGACAAAATTGACAAAATTGACAAAATTGACAAAATTGACAAAATTGACATAATTTACAAAATTGACAAAATTGACAAAATTGACAAAATTGACAAAATTGACAAAATTGACAAAATTGACAAAATTGACAAAATTGACAAAATTGACAAAATTGACAAAATTGACAAAATTGACAAAATTGACAAAATTGACAAAATTGACAAAATTGACAAAATTGACAAAATTGACAAAATTGACAAAATTGACAAAATTGACAAAATTGACAAAATTGACAAAATTGACAAAATTGACAAAATTGACAAAATTGACAAAATTGACAAAATTGACAAAATTGACAAAATTGACAAAATTGACAAAATTGACAAAATTGACAAAATTGACAAAATTGACAAAATTGACAAAATTGACAAAATTGACAAAATTGACAAAATTGACAAAATTGACAAAATTGACAAAATTGACAAAATTGACAAAAATGACAAAATTGACAAAATTTACAAAATTTACAAAATTGACAAAATTGACAAAATTGACAAAATTGACAAAATTGACAAAATTTACAAAATTTACAAAATTTACAAAATTTACAAAATTTACAAAATTTACAAAATTTACAAAATTTACAAAATTTACAAAATTTACAAAATTTACAAAATTTACAAAATTTACAAAGTTTACAAAATTTACAAAATTTACAAAATTTACAAAATTTACAAAATTTACAAAATTTACAAAATTTACAAAATTGACAAAATTGACAAAATTGACAAAATTGACAAAATTGACAAAACTGACAAAATTGACAAAATTGACAAAACTGACAAAACTGACAAAATTGACAAAATTGACAAAATTGACAAAATTGACAAAATTGACAAAATTGACAAAATTGACAAAATTGACAAAATTGACAAAATTGACAAAATTGACAAAATTGACAAAATTGACAAAATTGACAAAATTGACAAAATTGACAAAATTGACAAAATTGACAAAATTGACAAAATTGACAAAATTGACAAAATTGACAAAATTGACAAAATTGACAAAATTGACAAAATTGACAAAATTGACAAAATTGACAAAATTGACAAAATTGACAAAATTGACAAAATTGACAAAATTGACAAAATTGACAAAATTGACAAAATTGACAAAATTGACAAAATTTACAAAATTGACAAAATTGACAAAATTGACACAATTGACAAAATTGACAAAATTGACAAAATTGACAAAATTGACAAAATTGACAAAATTGACAAAATTGACAAAATTGACAAAATTGACAAAATTGACAAAATTGACAAAATTGACAAAATTGACAAAATTGACAAAATTGACAAAATTGACAAAATTGACAAAATTGACAAAATTGACAAAATTGACAAAATTTACAAAATTGACAAAATTGACAAAATTTACAAAATTGACAAAATTGACAAAATTGACACAATTGACAAAATTGACAAAATTGACAAAATTGACAAAATTGACAAAATTGACAAAATTGACAAAATTGACAAAATTGACAAAATTGACAAAATTGACAAAATTGACAAAATTGACAAAATTGACAAAATTGACAAAATTGACAAAATTGACAAAATTGACAAAATTGACAAAATTGACAAAATTGACAAAATTGACAAAATTGACAAAATTGACAAAATTGACAAAATTGACAAAATTGACAAAATTGACAAAATTGACAAAATTGACACAATTGACAAAATTGACAAAATTGACAAAATTGACAAAATTGACAAAATTGACAAAATTGACAAAATTGACAAAATTGACAAAATTGACAAAATTGACAAAATTGACAAAATTGACAAAATTGACAAAATTGACAAAATTGACAAAATTGACAAAATTGACAAAATTGACAAAATTGACAAAATTGACAAAATTGACAAAATTGACAAAATTTACAAAATTGACAAAATTGACAAAATTGACAAAATTGACAAAATTGACAAAATTGACAAAATTGACAAAATTGACAAAATTGACAAAATTGACAAAATTGACAAAATTGACAAAATTGACAAAATTGACAAAATTGACAAAATTGACAAAATTGACAAAATT